>NC_069507.1:230450455-230705455 GCF_027579735.1 Bombina bombina | reverse complement strand
TTTGTGTTTGCCTAGAACCCATAAAAAGCTGTGAAAATGTTTTACTACAATATTAACCTCTAATCTGCCACATCCCATTGGAAACTACCCGCTATACTATTAACCTGAAATTATCTAGGGCCTCTGACATCCAAGGGGTTAATGGGAGTTCCCTGCCAGCAGTGATGTCATCTACAACAATAAGGCACAGGTGAAATTTCTTGGGCCCCTTTATGTTACAATAACATGTCAGCCAAGTCGTAAAACAAATTAACATCCTTTTTACTGCAATTGTTGTTTAATAGCTAAACTCCCCCCATTATTTGCCTTATTTTGAGGAGCCAATCTAGGTTTTAGTCTTCAGACAAGTCTAATCACTGTCATAAAGTTAGTTAATGCATTGTTTAGCAGTTGTTATCAGTTAAAGCCAATCAGGGAAAGATATATAGCAGGATTGGCCTTGAGAAGTCGGCAGAGTGCATTTCATGTTCAAAATCCAAAATTTTCTGAGCTAAATTTCTTGGAAAGTCGGAAAAATAAATAATGAAAGTAAATTGCAAAGTTATTCCATTCTAAATATTTTGGGCTAGATCACAAGTGGAGCGGTAATTACTGCTCCCACTCTAATGTTAACTTAGCAAGAAGTTACATTTTTGCATGCTTTGAGTAGCGTTGGTATTACAAGTTGAAAGTAAAAATGTTGCGCTCGAAACCTGATGCATGCAAGAAGTTAGCCACCGGATATGGGGGCTGATTTATCAAGGGCCGAATGACCCCTGATGCCCCTGTTTCCGCACGAGCCTTCAGGCTCGCCGGAAACAGGAGTTAAGAAGCAGCAGTCTTAAGATACTATACGATCGGGTTGATTGACACCCCCTGCTAGTGGCCGATTTGCCACGAATCTGCAGAGGTGTGCATTGCACAAGCAATTCACCAGAACTGCTTGTGCAATGTTAAATGCAGACAGCTTATGCCGTTGGCATTCAGCGATGTCTGGCGGACATGATACGATACAGCATATCATGTCAACCAGACATTGATAAATTGGCCCCAATGTGTCTTTGCGATATCCCATTAACCCCATTGACTTCTATTGAGCAGCAAAGTAAAAAAAAAACACCTATACTCACATGTTAACACCCATCAAAATAATCCCTCTGTAATAAACCCTAAATCAAAACATTACCCTACTCTTTTAACTTCTCTAAACTAGTATTCCCTAGTCTGCCACATCCCCCATCGCAAACTACCAGAGGCAAATCTTGGCCTAGGCAAATAAGGCACTTGCCTAGGGCAGCAGATTGGGAGAGGACAGCATTTTTGTGGCTATATTTGTAAAAAGCTTACAATTATTTTAGAAGTATTATACAGGTATATAATGTGAGATTTTGCCCAAAGAGCTTTACATTCTAGGGGGGTATAATAATAGACTGCCCATGCAGCTTCTGTTGTTTGTTTTTTTTATTTCAGCCATAGATAGATGTGTGCGTGTATGTCTATATCTGTGTGTGTGTGCTTGTGTGTGTATGTGTCTTTGACTGATTGTGTATGTGTCTGTGCATGTGTATGTCTATATCTGTGTGTGTGTATGTGTCTGTGACTGATTGTGTATGTGTCTGTACATGTGTATGTATGTGTCTGTGACTGTTTGTGTATGTGTCTGTGCGTGTGTATGTCTATATCTGTGTGTGTGTATGTGTCTGTGACTGTTTGTGTATGTGTCTGTGCGTGTGTATGTCTATATCTGTGTGTGTGTGTATATGTCTGTGACTGTTTGTGTATGTGTCTGTGAGTGTGTATGTCTATATCTGTGTGTGTATGTGTCTGTGACTGTTTGTGTATGTGTCTATGCGTGTGTATGTATGTGTCTGTGACTGTTTGTGTATGTGTCTGTGTGTGTATATGTCTATATCTGTGTGTGTGTGTATGTGTCTGTGACTGTGTATATGTCTATATCTGTGTGTGTGTGTATGTGTCTGTGACTGTGTATGTGTGTGCATGTGTATGTCTATATCTGTGTGTGTGCTTGTGTGTGTATGTGTCTGTGCTTGTGTGTGTATGTGTCTGTGCATGTGTATGTCTATATCTGTGTGTGTGCTTGTGTGTGTATGTGTATGTGACTGTTTGTGTATGTGTCTGTGCATGAACATTTATTTTGCAAATGCCATAAATAAAATTCACATTACTCCATGACCAAAAAATATGGCCACAAAAAGGCATAAAACTTTAGGTGAGGGGAGGGTTAATGGGGGGCAGTTGAATTTTGAGTGTCAAGGGCAGCACAAAACCTTAATACACCACTGCAAACTACCCCACTTCAACATTAACCCCTAATCCTCCACATCCCATAGCAAACTGTCTGCTACACTATTAACCCCTAAACTACTTAACCCTTAAACCATTATCCCCACCACAATACCCTTACACTACTTAACCCATAAACTTCCATTACCGCTACTGCAATAACCCCCCTACACTACTTAAAGGGATACTAAACCCAAATATTTTCTTTCATGATTCAGGTAGAGAATACAATTTTAAACAAAATTCCAAATTACTTCTATTATCTAATTTACTTCAATCTTTAGATATCCTTTGCTAAATAAATAACAATGCATATGGGTGAGTCAATCACACGAGGCATCAATGTGCAGCCACAAATCAGCAGCTACTATGCCTATCTAGCTATGCTTTTCAGAAAAAAGATAACAAGAGAATGAAGCAAACTAGATAATAGAAGTAAATAAGAAAGCTGTTGAAAATTGCTGCTCTTTCTAAATCATGAAAGAAAAATGTTGGGGTTTTTATGACCCTTTAACCTCTAAACTACCATTACCCCATGCAATAACTAGTGATGTCGCGAATTGTTCACCGGTGAATAGTTCCCGGCGAACATATCTTGTTCGCGTTCGCCGCGGCGGGTGAACATATGCGATATTCAATCCGCACCCTATTCGTCATCACTGAGTAAACTTTGACCCTGTATCTCACAGTCTGCAGACACATTTCAGCCAATGAGCAGCAGACACTCCCTCCCAAACCCTCCCACCTCCTGGAAAGCAGCCATTTTAGATTCATACTGAAGCTGCATTGTTAGTGAGAGGAGGGACAGTGTAGCTGCTGCTGATTTTATAGGGAAATTGATAGCTAGGCTAGTGTATTCAGTGTCCACTACAGTCCTGAAGGACTCATCTGATCTCTGCTTTAAGGACAGCACCCCAAAAAGCCCTTTTTAGGGCTAGAACATAATTTTTTTCCCTGTGTAATCTAATTGCAGTTGCTTGCCTGCCAAGCCACTTGCCCAGTGCCACCACTCATATCTGGTGTAACAGTAGTGTAAATAATTAAAAAAAAAAAAAACTTTTTTGACTGTGAAACATCAGTCTGCTAGGGTAATATAATTGCAGATGCCTGCCTGCCAGCGTGTTTGCCAGGCCCACTTGCCCAGTACCACCACTCATATCTGGTGTAACAGTAGTGTAAATAATTTAAAAAAAACAAAACTTTTTTGACTGTGAAACATCAGTCTGCTAGTGTAATCTAACTGAAGTTGCCTGCCTGCTAGCGTGTGTGCCAGGCCCACTTGCCCAGTGCCACCACTCATATCTGATGTAACAGTAACAGTAGTGTAAATAATTTAAGAAAAATAAAACTTTTTTGACTGTGAAACATCAGTCTGCTAGTGTAATCTAATTGCAGTTGCCTGCCTGCTAGCGTGTGTGCCAGCCAGGCCCACTTGGCCAGTGCCACCACTCATATCTGGTGTAACAGTAGTGTAAATAATTAAAAAAAACTTTTTTGACTGTGAAACATCAGTCTGCTAGTGTAATCTAATTTCAGTTGCCAGCGTGTGCCAGGCCCACTTGCCCAATGCCACCACTCATATCTGGTGTAACAGTAGTGTAAATAATTAAAAAAAAAATGTTTTGACTGTGAAACATCAGTCTGCTAGTGTAATTTAATTGAAGTTGCCTGCCTGCTAGCGTGTGTGCCAGCCAGGCCCATTTGCCCAGTGCCACCACTCATATCTGGTGTAACAGTAGTGTAAATAATTTAAAAAAAAAAAACTTATTTGACTGTGAAACATCAGTCTGCTAGTGTAATCTAATTGCAGTTGCCTGCCAGCTTGTGTGCCAGGCCCACTTGCCCAGTGCCACCACTCATATCTGGTGTAACAGTAGTGTAAATAATTAAAAAAAAAACTTTTTTGACTGTGAAACATCAGTCTGCTAGTGTAATCTAATTGCAGTTGCCTGCCTGCCAGGGTGTGTTCCAGGCCCACTTGCCAAGTGCCACCACTCATATCTGGTGTGACAGTAGTGTAAATAATTAAAAAAAAACTTTTTTGACTGTGAAACATCAGTCTGATAGTGTAATCTAATTGTAGTTGCTTGCCTGCCTGCCAGCGTGTGTGCCAGGCCCACTTGCCCAGTGCCACCACTCATATCTGGTGTAATAGTAGTGTAAATAATAAAAAAAAAAAAACTTTTTTGACTGTGAAACATCAGTCTGCTAGTGTAATTTAATTGCAGTTGCCTGCCTGCCAGCGTGTGTGCCAGGCCCACTTGCCCAGTGCCACCACTTATATCTGGTGTAACAGTAGTGTAAATAATTAAAAAAAAAACTTTTTTGACTGTGAAGTGTAAATAATTTAAAAAAAAAACTTTTTTGACTGTAAAAACATCAGTCTGCTAGTATAATATAATTGCAGTTGCCTGCCTGCTAGCGTGTGTGCCAGCCAGGCCCACTTGCCCAGTGCCACCACTTATATCTGGTGTAACAGTAGTGTAAATAATTAAAAAAAAACTTTTTTGACTGTGAAGTGTAAATAATTTAAAAAAAAAACTTTTTTTGACTGTAAAAACATCAGTCTGCTAGTATAATATAATTGCAGTTGCCTGCCTGCTAGCGTGTGTGCCAGCCAGGCCCACTTGCCCAGTGCCACCACTCATATCTGGTGTAACAGTAGTGTAAATAATTTAAAAAAAAACAAAAAACTTTTTTGACTGTGAAACATCAGTCTGCTAGTGTAATCTAATTGCAGTTGCCTGACAGCGTGTGTGCCAGGCCCTACTTTCCCAGTGCCACCACTCATATCTGGTGTAACAGTAGTGTAAATAATTTAAAAAAAAAAACTTTTTTGACTGTAAAAACATCAGTCTGCTAGTGTAATCTAATTGCAGTTGCCTGCCTGCCTGCCAGCGTGTATGCAAGGCCCACTTGCCCAGTGCCACCACTCATATCTGGTGTAACAGTAGTGTAAATATTAAAAAAAAACTTTTTTGACTGTGAAACATCAGTCTGCTAGTGTAATCTAATTGCAGTTGCCTGCCTGCTAGCGTGTGTGCCAGCCAGGCCCACTTGCCCAGTGCCACCACTCATATCTGGTGTAACAGTAGTGTAAATAATTAAAAAAAAAAAATACTTTTTTGACTGTGAAACATCAGTCTGCTAGTGTAATCTAATTGCAGTTGCCTGCCTGCTAGCGTGTGTGCCAGCCAGGCCCACTTGCCCAGTGCCACCACTCATATCTGGTGTAACAGTAATGTAAATAATTTTTAAAAAAAATTGACTGTGAAACATCAGTCTGCTTGTGTAATCTAATTGCAGTTGCCTGCCTGCCAGCATGTGTGCCAGGCTTACAGAATATACTGTGCCCACTTGCCCAGTGCCACCACTCATATCTGGTGTAACAGTAGTGTAAATTTAAAAAAAAATATAAATTTTTGACTGTGAAACATCAATCTGCTTGTGTAATCTAATTGCAGTTGCTTGCCTGCCAGCGTGTTTTCCAGGCTCCCAGCGTATACTGTGCCCACTTGCCCAGTGCCACCACTCATATCTTGTTTAATAGTAGTGTAAGTGTACATTTAAAAAAATAAAAACTTTTTGTACTGTGAAACATCAGTCTGCTTTTTTGTGTCCGGCTCTCAGCATATACTGTGCCCACTTGCCAAGTGCCACCACTCATATCTTGTTTAATAGTAGTGTAAGTGTACATTTAAAAAAATAAAAACTGTTTGTACTGTGAAACATCAGTCTGCTTTTTTTGTGTCCGGCTCACAGCGTATACTGTGCCCACTTGCCCAGTGCCACCACTCATATCTTGTTTAATAGTAGTGTAAGTGTACATTTAAAAAAAAATGACAGGCAGAGGCAGGACACCCCGCAGGTGCCGTCGTGTTCATGGTGCTGTGATTTCCTTTGGCCATAGAATAATGCCCAGTGTTCAGAGGCCACGAACCTTTTTAACACAAGACACCCAATTTTCTATAGCTTCCGCTCCGAACCTTGACGAACCATCCTCCTCCAGCTTATCTTCGGGCACCTCTCAAGTTACCACTCGTCCGCCTGCCGCCACCACCAACACTAGCACCACAGCCCCTTCACTTGATGTGTCAGAGGAGTTATTTACACATCAGTTGAAAGAAATGAGTGATAAGCAACCATCATTGACAGAGGATGTAGATAACAGTGATATGCCTCAGTCAGGCAGCATTACAGACATGGACATACGGTGTGATGATGATGATGTTGTACCTGCTGCTGCTTCCTTTGTTGATTTGTCAGATACCAGTGAAGCGGTTGATGATGACGATGCGTCTGTGGATGTCACGTGGGTGCCCGCTAGAAGAGAAGAAGAACAGGGGGAAAGTTCAGATGGGGAGTCAGAGAGGAGGAGACGAGTTGGAAGCATGGGGAGTTCGTCGCAAGGAGCTAGTGGCACAGTCAGACAGCATGCATCGACAAACTCAAAGCCGCCATCCTCCTCCTGGTCCAGCATCTTCAGCCACATCAACCACTGCTGTCCTCCTTGCCCCCTCTCAACCATCCGCCACTCCGTCTCTCTTCTGGAGCAGTTCGTGCTCATCTGCCCACAGTCAGGTGTCTGTCAAGGACATGTTTGAGCGTAAGAAGCCAATGTCACAAAGTCACCCCCTTGCCCGGCGTCCGACAGCTGGCTTGTCTGAACTCTTAGCCCGCCAGCTTTTACCATACAAGTTGGTGGAGTCTGAGGCGTTCAAAAAATTTGTAGCTATTGGGACACCGCAGTGGAAGGTACCCGGCCGAAATTTCGTTGCAAAAAAGGCAATCCCCAACCTGTACTCGATTGTGCGAAAAGGAAGTAATGGCATGTCTGGCACACAGTGTTGGGGCAAGGGTCCATATGACCACTGATAGCTGGTCTGCAAAGCATGGTCAGGGCAGGTATATCACCTACACTGCGCATTGGGTAAACCTGCTGACGGCTGCCAAGCATGGAATGCGTGGCTCTGCAGAGGAGTTGGTGACACTGCCACGACTTGCAGGCAGGCCTGAAGCCACCTCCTCTACTCCTCCTACTCCATCCTCTTCCATAACCTCCTCGGCTGAGTCCTCTTCTGCTGCTGCATCTTTCTCCACATCAACGGCACCCCCCAGCTCCGCAGGTACTATTTTACATCCCGGATATGGCAGTGTCACGCCGTCTTGGGGTTGGCTTGCCTGAGAGTCACACCGGACTAGCACTCCTGTCCGCCCTGAATGCACAGGTGGATCAGTGGCTGACTCCGCACCAACTGGAGATCGGCAAAGTGGTTTCTGACAACGGAAGTAATTTGGTGGCGGCATTGAAATTGGGCAAGTTGACACATGTGCCGTGCATGGCACATGTGTGTAATCTGATCGTACCACGCTTTGTGCATAAGTACCCAGGCTTACAGGACGTCCTGAAGCAGGCCAGGAAGGTGTGTGGCCATTTGAAGCGTTCCTTCACGGCCATGGCGCACTTTTCCGATATCCAGCGGCGAAAAACATGCCATTGAGGCACTTGATTTGCGACAGGCCAACACGTTGGAAATTCAACACTCCTAATGTTCGACCGCCTGCTCCAACAAGAAAAAGCCGTTAACGAGTATTTGTATGACCGGGGTGCTAGGACAGCTAGGTGCTAGGACTGGGAATTTTTTTGCCACGTTACTGGGCGCTCATGCGCAATGCCTGTAGGCTCATGCGTCCTTTTGAGGAGGTGACAAACCTAGTCAGTCGCACCGAAGGCACCATCAGCGACATCATACCATTTGTTTTCTTCCTGGAGCGTGCCCTGCGAAGAGTGCTGGATCAGGCCGTAGATGAGCGTGAAGAGGAAGAGTTGTGGTCACTATCACCACCAGAAACAGTCTTATCAGCATCGCTTGCTGGACCAGCGGCAATGCTGGAAGAGGATTGTGAGGAAGAGGAGTCAGAGGAGGAATGTGGCTTTGAGGAGGAGGAAGACCAATCACAACAGGCATCCCAGGGTGCTCGTTGTCACCTATCTGGTACCCTTGGTGTTGTACGTGGCTGGGGGAAAGAAGATACCTTCAGTGACATCACTGAGGACGAGGAATGGGACATGAGTAGCTCAGCATCCAACCTTGTGCAAATGGGGTCTTTCATGCTGTCATGCCTGTTGAGGGACCCTCGTATAAAAAAGCTGAAGGAGAATGACCTGTACTGGGTGTCCACACTACTAGACCCCCGGTATAAGCATAAAGTGCCAGAAATGTTACCGAATTACCACAAGTCAGAAAGGATGTAGCATTTCCAATATAAATTAAAAATTATGCTTTACACAGCGTATAAGGGTGATGTCACAGCACAACGTGAATCTAACAGGGGAAGAGCTGAAAGTAATCCCTCCGACTCCCACAACCATGCCGGCAAGGACAGGATGCTTTACAGATGTGTTGTTGATGGAGGACATGCGGAGCATTTTAAGTCCTATGCATCGCCACAGCCCTTCGGGGTCCACCCTCAGAGAACGAGTTGACTGACAGGTAGCAGACTACCTCGCCTTAACTGCAGATCTCGACACTCTGAGGAGCGATGAACCCCTTGACTACTGGGTGTGCAGGCTTGACCTGTGGCCTGAGGTATCCCAATTTGCAATAGAATTTCTGGCCTGCCCCGCTTCAAGTGTCCTGTCAGAAAGGACCTTCAGTGCAGCAGGAGGTATTGTCACTGAGAAGAGAAGTCGCCTAGGTCAAAAAAGTCTAGATTACCTCACCTTTATTAAGATCAATGAAGGGACTAACATTGGGCTATACATTCGAGTAAAAAAGGCCTGATGAGATGAGCTGCCTTGGGCTAAAAAATTTCCACACGTGCTGTATTTTATCTTCAAATGCCGGATGACTTGCGTGACTTATCTGCCACCAACTAGGGTTCAAGCTGCAATGTTTTAGGGCACTTTCTGCCTGGGAAACAAACATCAATTTTTCTGCAACAATACCTAATTTTTCAGACATGTGTACATGCCAATTTTTTCTGGCCTCTGGTGCTGCACTGTGGCTTCAAAAATAAAACAAAAAAAAAGACACTTAACAGGGATTAAACTGATAGGAATAGTACTACTTAACACACCACTCATATCTGGTGGCACAGTAGATTGCACGCGCAGTGCCCCAAATTTGAAGTAGGAGGACCGACCAAGAATCTTTTTCCATCTCCCGGTTCCTAAAATCCATGCCATATACACGTCCCCTGGCGCCGCAACTGCCTCTGGGAACCTTACCATGGGTCCCAGACCGCACGTCTTGTAATTCTCTGTCTGGGAAATTATCTATCTATCAAATCTATCCATCTATCAAATCTATCTATCTATCTATCTATCGTATCTATCAAATGTATATTGCATCTATTGATCTATCTATCTAATCTATGTATCTATCTATCTATCAAATCTATCTATCATGGTCGGACTGTTTTGTGACAGCCACTTGTGTTTCAGCCAAATGTCCATCGGCCAAATGTCCATCGGCCAAATGTCCGTCGGCTAAAAGTCCGGCCACAATTGCACGCGCAGTGCCCCAAATTTGAAGTAGGAGGACCAACCAAGCATCTTTTTCCATCTCCCGGTTCCTAAAATCCATGCCATATACACGTCCCCTGATAGGGGGCGTAACAGGGATTAAACTGATCAGAATAGTACTTAACACACCACTCATATCTGGTGGCACAGTAGATTACACGTGCAGTGCACCAAATTTGAAGTAGGAGGACCGACCAAGCATCTTTTTCCATCTCCCGGTTCCTAAAATCCATGCCATATACACGTCCCCTGGCGCCGCAACTGCCTCTAGGAACCTTACCATGGGTCTCAGGCCGCACGTCTTGTAATTCTCTGTCTGGGAAATTATCTATCTATCTATCTATCTATCTATCTATCAAATCTATCTATTTATCTATCAAATCTATCTATCGTATCTATCAAATGTATATTGCATCTATTGATCTATCTATCTAATCTATCTATCTATCTATCTATCTATCAAATCTATCTATTTCGTGGTTGTGCAAATGGACTGTTTGAGGTTGTTTGCGGTGCGTTAAACGGGGAGTTTGGTCTGTCACTGTGAATCGGGCGTAACCCTTACACTACCTGTAGGATTTATTTTTATTTTACAGACAAATTTAAATTTATTTTAACTAGGCACAATAGCTATTAAATAGTTATTAACTATTTAATAGCTACCTAGTTAAAATAAAGACAAATTTACCTGTAAAATAAATCCTAACCTAAGTTACAATTACATCTAACACTACACTATCATTAAATAAATTAAATTAATTAACTACTACAATTAAATACAATTAAATATTCTAAGATACAAAAAATAAAAAATAAATAAGTTACAAAGAATATAAAAATATTACAAGATTTTTAATCTAATTACACCTAATCTAAGCCCCCTAATAAAATAACAAAGCCCCCCAAAATAAAAAAAAAATGCCCTACCCTATTCTGAATTACAAAAGTTAACAGCTCTATTACCTTACCAGCCCTTAAAAGGGCCTTTTGTGGGGCATGCCCCAAAGTAATCAGCTCTTTTGCATGTACAAAAAAATACAACCCCCCCAACATTAAAACCCACCACCCACATACCCCTACTCTAACCCACCTAAACCCCCTTAAAAAAACCTAACACTAACCCCCTCAAGATCATCCTACCTTTAGCCGTCTTCAGCCAGCAGACCACCGATGGAACAGAAGAGGATATCCGCAGTGGCCAAAGTCATCATCCAAGGGGCGCTGAAGAGGTCTTCCATCCGATATAAGTCTTCATCCAGGCGGCGTCTTCAATCTACATCCAAGAATTAAGGTAGGAAAAATCTGATTGGCTGATCCAATCAGCCAATCAGATTGAGCTTGCATTCTATTGGCTGATCAGAACAGCCAGTAGAATGCGAGCTCAATCTGATTGGCTGATTGGATCAGCCAATCAGATTGAACTTGAATCTGATTGGCTGATTGGATCAGCCAATCAGATTTTACCTACCTTAATTCCAATTGGCTGATAGAATCCTATCAGCCAATCGGAATTCGAGGGACTCCATCTTGGATGATGTCACTTAAAGGAACCTTCAGTCATCGGGTAGGCGTCGTTTTAAGAGGATGGCTCCGCGTCGGCTTGTTTGAAGAAGGCTCCGCTCCGGATGGATGAAGATTTCTATCGGATGGAAGACCTCTTCAGCGCCCCTTGGATGATTACTTCGGCCACTGCGGATGTCCTCTTCTGTTCCATCGGTGGTCGGCTGGCTGAAGACGGCTAAAGGTAGGATGATTTTCAGGGGTTAGAGTAGGGGTATGTGGGTGGTGGGTTGTAATGTTGGGGGTTGGTATTGTGTGTTTTTTTACAGGCAAAAGAGCTGATTTCTTTGGGGTATGCCCCGCAAAAAGCTCTTTTAAGGGCTGGTAAGGTAATAGAGCTGTTAACTTTTGTAATTTAGAATAGGGTAGGGCATTTTTTTATTTTGGAGGCTTTGTTATTTTATTAGGGGGCTTAGATTAGGTGTAATTATCTTAAAAATCTTGTAATATTTTTTTTATTTTTTGTAACTTAGTTTTTTTATTTTTTTGTACTTTAGTTAGTTTATTTAATTGTATTTAAGTGTAGGTATTTGTAGTTAATTAATTTAATTTATTTAATGATAGTGTAGTGTTAGGTTTAATTTTAACTTAGGTTAGGATTTATTTTACAGGTAATTTTGTATTTCTTTTAGCTAGGTAGTTATTAAATAGTTAATAACTATTTAATAACTATTCTACCTAGTTAAAATAAATACAAAGTTACCTGTAAAATAAATATAAATCCTAAAATAGCTACAATGTAATTATTAATTACATTGTAGCTATCTTAGGGTTTATTTTACAGGTAAGTATTTATTTTTAAATAGGAATAATTTAGTTAATGATAGTGTAGTGTTAGGTGTAATTGTAACTTAGGTTAGTTTTTATTTTACAGGTAAATTTGTCTTTATTTTAACTAGGTAGCTATTAAATTGTTAATAACTATTTAATAGCGATTGTGCCTAGTTAAAATAAATTTAAATTTGCCTGTAAAATAAAAATAAATCCTAAAATAGCTACAATATTATTATTAGTAATATTGTAGCTATCTTAGGGTTTATTTTATAGATAAGTATTTAGTTTTTAATAGGAATAAATAATTTAAGAAGAGTAATATTTATTAAGATTTATTTAATTAATATTTAAGTTAGGGGGATGTTAAGGTTAGTGTTAGACTTAGGTTTAGGGGTTAATAATTTTATTATAGGTTGCTTCGGTATAGGGGGGCAGGATAGGGGTTAATAATTTATTATAGGTGGAGACAGTGTGGGGAGGGGGCAGATTAGGGGTTAATAAGTTTAATATAGGTGGCGGCGGGGTCCAGGAGCGGCGGTTTATAGGTTAAACAATTTATTTAGTTGCGGCGGGATACGGGATCGGCAGGATAGGGGTTAATAAATTTATTATAGGTGGCGGTGGTATAGGGGGGCAGAATAGGGGTTAATAGGTATTATGTAGGTGGCGGAGGGGTCCGGGAGCGGCGGTTTAGGGGTTAATACATTTATTATAGTTGCGGCGGGGTCCTGGAAAGGTGGTTTAGGGGCTAATACATTTATTATAGTTGCAGCGGGTCTAGGAGGGGTGGTTTAGGGGGTAATAACTTTATTTAGTTGCGGGGGGCTGCGGTGGCGCCTGTATAGGGGGTAGAACAGTATAGTATAGTGTGAGTGCTTAGTGACAGGGATATTAATGAAGCTGAAGAAAAGCCGAAAAGCAGCGAGATCGGATGAGTGATAACTATAACAGTCCGCTGCTCATCGCCCCGTACTTGGTGCGCGGCTTTTGGACAGCTTTTTTAATAAACAACTAGTACGCTAGTGGCAAATGGCGTCACTGCAGTACTTATAAGAGTTGCCTAGGGGCTGGTAAAACATACTAGAAAATATGGAAAGAAGATAATAAACTAATGAGACAATAATTATAATGTAATATCAAAAAAAGAAGTTATAATGGTATACAGACTAATAGTCCATTACATGGTGGATGATGATAGGACAGTCCTTTGTTGCAGTGACGGATAATCCCAAATGATGTATATCCAAAACGACAGGCTGCTCCTCTAGGGTGTCATGCCACGACACAGGTGAAGGGAATCTAAACGAATCAGAATAGAGGGCGCCACATAGTGCAGATCATAAAGATTCTTAAAAACAGGTGCAGGAAGGGCAGAAGAATCCTACTTACAATATGTAAAGCACAGATGTGCAATACCAGCAATCTGGAACCGCCCGTCGTCTGGTAGACCAATAGATTATGTCACAAAAGGGGTCCTCGTCTCGCCAGGTAGAGTCCAGAGGTACCAAGGAAGGGAGTCTGTACAGAAGTGGTCAGTCCCACAGGTCCATAGGCCTGAATGAAGAGTCCACAGCTCCAAATTGGTAGAAAAAGTCCCAGAATAGGGAAAATAAAAGGTCGGCAGCAAATCGAGGGTTAAAAGAACTTAAAAAGATTTATTACAAGATAAAAACAACAGCAACGCATTTCTCAGTGTTACACACTGTCAGACCTGTGGGACTGACCACTGCTTAACAGACTCCCTTCCTTGGTACCTCTGGACACTCCCTGGTGAGACGAGGACCCCTTTTGTGACATCATCTATTGGTCTACCGGATGATGGGCGGTTCCGGACTGCTGGTATTGCACATCTGTGCTTTACATATTGTAAGTAGGATTCTTCTGCCCTTCCTGTACCTGTTTTAAAGAATCTTTATGATCTGTACTATGTGGCGCCCTCAATTCTGATTCGTTTAGCTTTTTTAATAACTTTGGCGAGCGTATTCAGGTCCGCGGCGGCGATGTGAGGTGAGCTTAGGCGGGCATATTGGGGCCGGCGATGGCAGGTACATATGGAGCTTGATAACTCGAGGCCAGTGAGAGGACATCCAGGAAGAGATGTGAGAAAGACAGTTAGTGACACGGGTTAGCAAGGAAGGTAATAGGTCTGGTGCAGAGAAGTAGATTTGGGTGTCGTCGGCATACAAATGATATTGGAAACCGTGGGACTTTATTAGGGAACCTAGTGATGACGTGTAGATTGAGAAGAGAAGGGGACCGAGGACAGGGCCTTGCGGTACTCTGACAGAAAGTGGTGACGGGGCAGAGGAGGCCGAAGGATTGGAGGGTTTGGAGCAAAAGAGGGTGGTCAACGGTGTCAAAGGCTGCGGACAGATCAAGGAGGATAAGCAGAGAGAAGTGGATGAAATCCATATTGCAGTGGGCCAAGAAGGGAGTTTAACATAAGGAAATGGGATAGGCGTGCATATACTAGTTTTTCAAGAAGAACTGCCTCTAGGAACCTTACCATGGGTCCCAGGCCGCACGTCTTGTAATTCTCTGTCTGGGAAATTATCTATCTATCAAATCTATCCATCTATCAAATCTATCTATCGTATCTATCAAATGTATATTGCATCTATTGATCTATATATCTATCTAATCTATGTATCTATCTATCTATCTATCTATCTATCTATCAAATCTATCTATCTCGTGGTTGTGCAAATGGACTGTTTGCGGTTGTTTGCGGGGCATTAAACGGGGAGTTTGGTCTGTCACTGTGAATCGGGCGTAACCCTTACACTACCTGTAGGATTTATTTTTATTTTACAGGCAAATTTAAATTTATTTTAACTAAGCACAATAGCTATTAAATAGTTATTAACTATTTAATAGCTACCTAGTTAAAATAAAGACAAATTTAACTGTAAAATAAATCCTAACCTAAGTTACAATTACATCTAACACTACACTATCATTAAATAAATTAAATTAATTAACTACAAATACCTACAATTAAATACAATTAAATATTCTAAGAAAACAAAAAATAAAAAAAAACTAAGTTACAAAGAATATAAAAATATTACAAGATTTTTTAATCTAATTACACCTAATCTAAGCCCCCTAATAAAATAACAAAGCCCCCCAAAATAAAAAAAAATGCCCTACCCTATTCTGAATTACAAAAGTTAACAGCTCTATTACCTTACCAGCCCTTAAAAGGGCCTTTTGTGGGGCATGCCCCAAAGTAATCTGCTCATTTGCATGTACAAAAAAATACAACCCCCCCCAACATTACAACCCACCACCCACATACCCCTACTCTAACCCACCTAAACCCCCCTTAAAAAAACCTAACACTAACCCCCTCAAGATCATCCTACCTTTAGCCGTCTTCAGCCAGCAGACCACCGATGGAACAGAAGAGGATATCCGCAGTGGCCAAGTCATCATCCAAGGGGCGCTGAAGAGGTCTTCCATCCGATATAAGTCTTCATCCAGGCGGTGTCTTCAATCTTCATCCAAGAATTAAGGTAGGAAAAATCTGATTGGCTGATCCAATCAGCCAATCAGATTGAGCTTGCATTCTATTGGCTGATCAGAAAAGCCAGTAGAATGCGAGCTCAATCTGATTGGCTGATTGGATCAGCCAATCAGATTGAACTTGAATCTGATTGGCTGATTGGATCAGCCAATCAGATTTTTCCTACCTTAATTCCAATTGGCTGATAGAATCCTATCAGCCAATCGGAATTCGAGGGACTCCATCTTGGATGATGTCACTTAAAGGAACCTTCAGTCATCGGGTAGGCGTCGTTTTAAGAGGATGGCTCCGCGTCGGCTTGTTTGAAGAAGGCTCCGCTCCGGATGGATGAAGATTGAAGACGCCGCCTGGATGAAGACTTCTATCGGATGGAAGACCTCTTCAGCGCCCCTTGGATGATTACTTCGGCCACTGCGGATGTCCTCTTCTGTTCCATCGGTGGTTGGCTGGCTGAAGACGGCTAAAGGTAGGATGATTTTCAGGGGTTAGAGTAGGGGTATGTGGGTGGTGGGTTGTAATGTTGGGGGTTGGTATTGTGTTTTTTTTTTACAGGCAAAAGAGCTGATTTCTTTGGGGCATGCCCCGCAAAAAGCTCTTTTAAGGGCTGGTAAGGTAATAGAGCTGTTAACTTTTGTAATTTAGAATAGGGTAGGGCATTTTTTTATTTTGGGGGCTTTGTTATTTTATTAGGGGGCTTAGATTAGGTGTAATTATCTTAAAAATCTTGTAATATTTTTTTATTTTTTGTAACTTAGTTTTTTTATTTTTTGTACTTTAGTTAGTTTATTTAATTGTATTTAAGTGTAGGTATTTGTAGTTAATTAATTTAATTTATTTAATGATAGTGTAGTGTTAGGTTTAATTTTAACTTAGGTTAGGATTTATTTTACAGGTAATTTTGTATTTCTTTTAGCTAGGTAGTTATTAAATAGTTAATAACTATTTAATAACTATTCTACCTAGTTAAAATAAATACAAAGTTACCTGTAAAATAAATATAAATCCTAAAATAGCTACAATGTAATTATTAATTACATTGTAGCTATCTTAGGGTTTATTTTACAGGTAAGTATTTATTTTTAAATAGGAATAATTTAGTTAATGATAGTGTAGTGTTAGGTGTAATTGTAACTTAGGTTAGTTTTTATTTTACATATAAATTTGCCTTTATTTTAACTAGGTAGCTATTAAATTGTTAATAACTATTTAATAGCTATTGTGCCTAGTTAAAATAAATTTAAATTTGCCTGTAAAATAAAAATAAATCCTAAAATAGCTACAATATAATTATTAGTAATACTGTAGCTATCTTAGGGTTTATTTTATAGGTAAGTATTTAGTTTTTAATTGGAATAAATAATTTAAGAAGAGTAATATTTATTAAGATTTATTTAATTAGTATTTAAGTTAGGGGGATGTTAAGGTTAGTGTTAGACTTAGGTTTAGGGGTTAATAATTTTATTATAAGTTGCTTCGGTATAGGGGGGCAGGATAGGGGTTAATAAATTTATTATAGGTGGAGACGGTGTGGGGATGGGGCAGATTAGGGGTTAATAAGTTTAATATAGGTGGCGGCGGGGTCCAGGAGCGGCGGTTTATAGGTTAAACAATTTATTTAGTTACGTCGGGGTACGGGATCGGCAGGATAGGGGTTAATAAATTTATTATAGGTGGCGGTGGTATAGGGGGGCAGAATAGGGGTTAATAGGTATTATGTAGGTGGCGGAGGGGTCCGGGAGCGGCGGTTTAGGGGTTAATACATTTATTATAGTTGCGGCGGGGTCCGGGAAAGGCGGTTTAGGGGTTAATACATTTATTATAGTTGCAGCGGGGTCTAGGAGGGGTGGTTTAGGGGGTAATAACTTTATTTAGTTGCGGGGGGCTGCGGTGGCGCCGGTATAGGGGGTAGAACAGTATAGTATAGTGTGAGTGCTTAGTGACAGGGATATTAATGAAGCTGAAGAAAAGCCGAAGAGCAGCGAGATCGGATGAGTGATAACTATAACAGTCCGCTGCTCATCGCCCCGTACTTGGTGCGCGGCTTTTGGATAGCTTTTTTAATAAACAACTAGTACGCTAGTGGCAAATGGCGTCACTGCAGTACTTATAAGAGTCGCCTAGGGGCTGGTAAAACACACTAGAAAATATGGAAAGAAGATAATAAACTAATGAGACAATAATTATAATGTAATATCAAAAAAAGAAGTTATAATGGTATACAGACTAATAGTCCATTACATGGTGGATGATGATAGGACAGTCCTTTGTTGCAGTGACGGATAATCCCAAATGATGTATATCCAAAACGACAGGCTGCTCCTCTAGGGTGTCATGCCACGACACAGGTGAAGGGAATCTAAACGAATCAGAATAGAGGGCGCCACATAGTGCAGATCATAAAGATTCTTAAAAACAGGTGCAGGAAGGGCAGAAAAATCCTACTTAAAATATGTAAAGCACAGATGTGCAATACCAGCAATCCGGAACCGCCGTCGTCTGGTAGACCAATAGATTATGTCACAAAAGGGGTCCTCGTCTCGCCAGGTAGAGTCCAGAGGTACCAAGGAAGGGAGTCTGTACAGAAGTGGTCAGTCCCACAGGTCCAGAGGCCTGAATGAAGAGTCCACAGCTCCAAATTGGTAGAAAAAGTCCCAGAATAGGGAAAATAAAAGGTCGGCAGCAAATCGAGGGTTAAAAGAACTTAAAAAGATTTATTACAAGATAAAAACAACAGCAACGCATTTCTCAGTGTTACACACTGTCAGACCTGTGGGACTGACCACTGCTTAACAGACTCCCTTCCTTGGTACCTCTGGACACTCCCTGGCCAGATGAGGACCCCTTTTGTGACATCATCTATTGGTCTACCGGATGATGGGCGGTTAAAGATTGCTGGTATTGCACATCTGTGCTTTACGTATTGTAAGTAGGATTCTTCTGCCCTTCCTACACCTGTTTTAAAGAATCTTTATGATCTGCACTATGTGGCGCCCTCAATTCTGATTCGTTTAGCTTTTTTAATAACTTTGGCGAGCGAATTCAGGTCCGCGGCGGCGATGTGAGGTGAGCTTAGGCAGGCATATTGGGGCCGGCGATGGCAGGTACGTATGGAGCTTGATAACTAGAGGCCAGTGAGAGGACTTCCAGGAAGAGATGTGAGAAAGACAGTTAGTGACACGGGTTAGCGAGGAAGGTAATAGGTCTGGTGCAGAGAAATGATATTGGAAACCGTGGGACTTTATTAGGGAACCTAGTGATGACGTGTAGAGTGAGAAGACCGAGGACAGGGCCTTGCGGTACTCTGACAGAAAGTGGTGATGGGGCAGAGGAGGCCGAAGGATTGGAGGCTTTGGAGCAAAAGAGGATGGTCAACGGTGTGAAAGGCTGCGGACAGATCAAGGAGGATAAGCAGAGAGAAGTGGATGAAATCCATATTGCAGTGGGCCAAGAAGGGAGTTTAACATAAGGAAATGGGATAGGCGTGCATATACTAGTTTTTCAAGAAGCATTGAGGCAAGAGGGAGGAGGGAAATAGGGTAGTAGTTGGATGGGGAGGTAAGATCAAGGTAAGGTTTTTTGAGGATAGGTGTGACCAGGGCATGTTTAATCTATGAGGGAAATATACCGGTGCTGAGGGAGAGGTATAAAATGTGTGTTAGTATAGGGGTAGGGGAGCAGAGAGGGAGGGGAGTAGCTGTGAGGGGATAGGGTCAAGGGGACAGGTAGTGAGGTGAGAGCGCAGTATAAGTGCCCACTATCGTGTGCCTGCAAATGGGCTAATTCCCATGTTTGCAGTTGCGCGATAAGTAACCAGCCATTACAAGTGGCTATTTATTCTAAGTATTCTATATGTCTCACGGTATGAGAACAAGGCTCCCATTGGAGCCTATGGAAGCACGCTCTGGTGAGCGTAATTCTTCAGTGCAGTGGAATTACTTAGTGGAGAGCAAATATTGCTTTAGCGAAAGTGATATTTTGAGCTCCACTTGTAAACTGGCCCAATATTGTTTAATTGTACGTAGCAAAAAAAGCTAAAAATTGCCTTAGCACGGGGGTGTGTGTGTGTGTGAAAAAGGCTTAACAGCGAAAGGGTCAAAAAAACTACGGCCTAGATTACAAGTGGAGCGCAATATTGCGCTTTTGCAAGCTTGATATTTGTGCTTTACTCAGTAATATCAGCACACATGCCGTCAGACATGGCAAAACACCAAGTGCAGTGCAGGGGTAATTTGCGCAGCGTTGGCCATCAAAATAAAAATATATATGTATATAAACATATACATATAAATATATTTATGTGTTTATATGTGTATATACACATATTAACACGTACATATATATGTATTTAAGCATATACATATATATTTACAGTAAAAACACAGTCCCCATTCACATCTACAGGGAGTGCAGAATTATTAGGCAAATGAGTATTTTGACCACATCATCCTCTTTATGCATGTTGTCTTACTCCAAGCTGTATAGGCTGGAAAGCCTACTACCAATTAAGCATATTAGGTGAAGTGCATCTCTGTAATGAGAAGGGGTGTCGTCTAATGACATCAACACCCTATATCAGGTGTGCATAATTATTAGGCAACTTCCTTTCCTTTGGCAAAATGGGTCAAAAGAAGGACTTGACAGGCTCAGAAAAGTAAAAAATAGTGAGATATCTTGCAGAGGGATGCAGCACTCTTAAAATTGCAAAGCTTCTGAAGCGTGATCATCGAACAATCAAGCGTTTCATTCAAAATAGTCAACAGGGTCGCAAGAAGTGTGTGGAAAAACCAAGGCGCAAAATAACTGCCCATGAACTGAGAAAAGTCAAGCGTGCAGCTGCCAAGATGCCACTTGCCATCAGTTTGGCCATATTTCAGAGCTGCAACATCACTGGAGTGCCCAAAAGCACAAGGTGTGCAATACTCAGAGACATGGCCAAGGTAAGAAAGGCTGAAAGACGACCACCACTGAACAAGACACACAAGCTGAAACGTCAAGACTGGGCCAAGAAATATCTCAAGACTGATTTTTCTAAGGTTTTATGGACTGATGAAATGAGAGTGAGACAGGATGGGCCAGATGGATGGGCCCGTGACTGGATTGGTAAAGGGCAGAGAGCTCCAGTCCGACTCAGACGCCAGCAAGGTGGAGGTGGAGTACTGGTTTGGGCTGGTATCATCAAAGATGAGCTTGTGGGGCCTTTTCGGGTTGAGGATGGAGTCAAGCTCAACTCCCAGTCCTACTGCCAGTTTCTGGAAGACACCTTCTTCAAGCAGTGGTACAGGAAGAAGTCTGCATCCTTCAAGAAAAACATGATTTTCATGCAGGACAATGCTCCATCACATGCGTCCAAGTACTCCACAGCGTGGCTGGCAAGAAAGGGTATAAAAGAAGAAAATCTAATGACATGGCCTCCTTGTTCACCTGATCTGAACCCCATTGAGAACCTGTGGTCCATCATCAAATGTGAGATTTACAAGGAGGGAAAACAGTACACCTCTCTGAACAGTGTCTGGGAGGCTGTGGTTGCTGCTGCACGCAATGTTGATGGTGAACAGATCAAAACACTGACAGAATCCATGGATGGCAGGCTTTTGAGTGTCCTTGCAAAGAAAGGTGGCTATATTGGTCACTGATTTGTTTTTGTTTTGTTTTTGAATGTCAGAAATGTATATGTGTGAATGTTGAGATGTTATATTGGTTTTACTGGTAAAAATAAATAATTGAAATGGGTATATATTTGTTTTTTGTTAAGTTGCCTAATAATTATGCACAGTAATAGTCACCTGCACACACAGATATCCCCCTAAAATAGCTATAACTAAAAACAAACTAAAAACTACTTCCAAAACTATTCAGCTTTGATATTAATGAGTTTTTTGGGTTCATTGAGAACATGGTTGTTGTTCAATAATAAAATTAATCCTCAAAAATAAAACTTGCCTAATAATTCTGCACTCCCTGTATGTAAAGGCACTTTCAGTTCCGTATTTTTTCAAACTCCCCACATCACCTTACTTTAACCCCTTATAACTGCGTTGTGCAGTTTTTTTTATTAAAAAATGAAAAATGCTCATATTTTTTATTTATGTCAAAGTACTGTCAACTTTAATTAGGTGCAATTGGGGCTCATTTTTTTTATTAACCAGAGGTCTGACCTCTGGTTAAATGTGTTAAGCGCAAAGTGAAACAGTGATCTCGTGGGAGCATTAACCAGCCACTTGTAATGGCTGGTTATTTAACGTGCGCCTGTAAACGGGCAAATTTGCCTCTTTATAGGAACACGTTAAAATAGCGCTCCACTAGTAATCTAGCCCTTAAAAAGAAAAAAAAACATACAAAATTGTTTGTCATGATCTAATTTATGAGTCAGTTACAATCTTTTAGCGAACGTATGATTTTTCTACAAGTCACCATTAAAATGTATTGGAATCACATTGCCTAACAGAGCCATGTTTGATACAGGCAATTCGTACAATGCAGGCAATATCTGGATACAACTTTTTTAACCAAACTTATGGTTTATTAAAGAGGTTTGCAACAAGTGCAATTACACATAACTGAATAAAGAGACAGTGAAGCAAACACTTGGCGGGAAGGCGCCATCTTTGATCTTTGATCCCAGTGTTGCGCAGTTAGTTGAATATTTCAATGGGCACAGGTTATATTGCACTATAAACTCTCTGGCCTAGATTATGAGTTTTGCGGTAGCTGAAAAAGCAGCGTTAACAGGTGCTAACGCTGTTTTTTTACTACTACCGCTGGTATTACGAGTCTTGCAGGTTTAGGGTCACCGCACACTTTTTAGGCCTTACCGCAAAACGACTTACGTAAACTTCGTAAACCCTTTTTTCTATGGGATTTTCATACTGCTGGTATTACGAGTCTGTCCTGGGAGGCCAAAGAGTGAGCGGTAGACCCTCTACCGCCAAGATTCCTACCACATTTGAAAGTCAGTAGTTAAGAGTTTTATGGTACAACGCCGTAACATAAAACTCCTAACTAAAGTGCTAAAAAGTACACTAACACCCACTAACTCCCATTAACCCCTAAAACGAGGACCTCCCGCATCGCAAACACTAAAATAAAAATTTTAACCCCTTATCTGCCGCCACTATAATAAACATATTAACACCTAAACTCCTGCATCGCAAACATTAGTTTATTATTATTAACCCCAATCTGCCGTCCCTAACATCATCGCCACCTATACTGTATACATTTATTAACCCCTAATCTGCTGCCCCCAATGTCGCCACCACTAAACTAAATGTATTAACCCCTAAACCTAAGTCTAACCCTAACATCCCCTAACTTTTTTTTTTTTTTTGAATCATAAATTTTTATTGAGACAAATGCACAGGCAAAACAGTTATGCCATAACAATATGGCAAATACAAATCGACAGTAATTCAGTTTAAGAGATAAACAAGTAAATAAGTATAAACCATTAGAACATGAAATAGAAGAATATGCATAATATATGGAGCTGAGGGTCTCTTTTTTTTTTTTCTTGGGGGTTAGTGTGAAGTATATAACAAGTAGCTTTTTTTATTTTATTATTATTTTTTTTTTCAATAATAAGTATACAGACAATATTAATGGGTATTATGTAAAAATGTAGGCATGAGCGAATCAGACTTGGGGAGGGTGTGGGAGGGGAGGGATGGGAGGGGGGGAGGGGAGAAGAGGGAGAAAAAAAAAAAAAAAAGATACATTAAGTGAGGGAGAGTAGGAGGGGTTTCTCAAGGGGTATTTTGGGATTTGGTGTCCCACTGTGGGAATTTTGCGATCCATGAAGACCAAATCCCGTAAAAGGAGTCAACCTGATCTAAAACTTTGTAAGAGTGCTGTTCCATTTGTCCCACAAAGTGTACAAGGGAGATTACCTGAGAGAGAGAGGGAGGCCCATCTTGCTTCCAGGCTCTGGCCAATGCCAGTTTCGTAGCCATGAGAACGTAGATTGTAAGCGCTTCCCCTGGGGGAGATAGGTTAGGCATATGCATGTGGAGAAGAGCTACTTCTGGAGTATATGGAGTGGTAAGATTCAGTGAAAGGAGGAGTGCATAGACTTTCCTCCAAAGGGGTTGGATTTTAGGGCATACCCACCAGGTATGAAGTGCTGTGCCGATGTCTCCACAATGTCTCCAACAATATGGAGAGTGAGATCGGTATATCCTGTGTAGAGTG
The DNA here is from genome assembly GCF_027579735.1 of Bombina bombina. NCBI lineage: Eukaryota > Metazoa > Chordata > Amphibia > Anura > Bombinatoridae > Bombina > Bombina bombina. Next base: position 230,681,594 of record NC_069507.1, on the reverse strand, counting down.
ACTGGGACTAAGTGCCAGCGAACTAACACTTTATAGTAAAGCTCCCATAGGGTGGCACAATAACATCCCCTAACTTAAATATAATTAAAATAAATCTAAATAAATATTCCTATCTTTAAATAACTAATAGTTACATTGTAGCTAGCTTAGGGTTTATTTTTATTTTACAGGTAAGCTTGTATTTATTTTAACTAGATAGACTAGTTACTAAATAGTTATGAACTATTTAATAACTACCTAGTTAAAATAAATACAAAAGTACCTGTAAAATAAAACCTAACCTAAGTTACAATAACACCTAACACTAAACTATAATTAAATAAATTAACTAAATTAAATACTATTAAATACATTAAATTAAATTAGCTAAAGTAGAAAAAAAAACACTAAATTACAGAAAATAAAAAACAAATTACAGATATTTAAACTAATTACACCTAATCTAATAGCCCTATCAAAATAAAAAAATGGATGGGCATTGCCCTTAAAAGGGCAGTTAGCTCTTTTGCCGCCCAAAGTCCCTAACCTAAAAATAAAACCCACCCAATAAACCCTTAAAAAACCTAACACTAACCCCCTGAAGATTGACTTACTGGGAGATGTCTTCATCCAAGCCGGGCGAAGTGGTCCTCCAGACGGGCAGAAGTCTTCATCCAGACGGCATCTTCTATCTTCATCCATCCGGCGCAGAGCAGCTCCATTTTCAAGATATCCGACGCGGAGCATCCTCTTCTTTCCACGGCTAACAACGAATGAAGGTACCTTTAAGTGACATCATCCAAGATGGCGTCCCTTAGATTCCGATTGGCTGATAGAATTCTATCAGCCAATCGGAATAAAGGTAGAAAAAATTCTATTAGCTGATGCAATCAGCCAATAGGATTGAGCTGGCATTCTATTGGCTGTTCCAATCAGCCAATAGAATGCAAGCTCAATCCTATTGGCTGATTGGATCAGCCAATAGGATTGAATTTCAATCCTATTGGCTGATTGCATCAGCCAATAGGATTTTTTCTACCTTAATTCCGATTGGCTGATAGAATTCTATAAGTCAATTGGAATCTAAGGGACGCCATCTTGGATGACATCACTTAAAGGTACCTTCATTCATCGTTAGCTATGGAAAGAAGAGGATGCCCCGCGTCGGATGTCTTGAAGATGGAGCCGCTCCGCACCAGATGGATGAAGATAGAAGATGCCCTCTGGATGAAGACTTCTGCCCGTCTCGAGGACCACTTCTTCTCGGCTTGGATGAAGACTTCTGCCCATCTGGAGGACCACTTTGCCCAGCTTGGATGAAGACGTCTCCTGGTAAGTCGATCTTCATGGGGTTAGTGTTGTTTTTTTAAGGGTGTATTGGGTGAGTTTTATTTTTAGGTTAGGGACTTTGGGAGGCAAAAGAACTAACTTCCCTTTTAAGGGCAATGCCCCGTAAAAGGCCCTTTTAAGGGCTATTGATAGTTTAGATTAGGCTACGTTTTTTTTTTTTTTGGGGGGGGGGCATTTTTTTATTTTGATAGGGCTATTATATTACGTGTAATTAGTTTAAATATCTGTAATTTGTTTTTTATTTTCTGTAATTTAGTGTTTGTTTTTTTGTACTTTAGCTAATTTAATTTATTTAATAGTATTTAATTTAGTTAATTTATCTAATTATAGTGTAGTGTTAGGTGTTATTGTAACTTAGGTTAGGTTTTATTGTACAGGTACTTTTGTATTTATTTTAGCTAGGTAGTTAGTAAATAGTTAATAACTATTTAATAACTATTCTACCTAGTTAAAATAAATACAAACTTGCCTGTAAAATAAAAATAAACCCTAAGCAAGCTACAATGTAACTATTAGTTATATTGTAGCTAGCTTAGGGTTTATTTTACAGATAAGTATTTAGTTTTAAATAGGAATTATTTATTTAATGATAGGAATATTTATTTAGATTTATTTAAATTATATTTAAGTTAGGGGGTGTTAGGGTTAGACTTAGGTTTAGGGGTTAATACATTTAGTATAGTGGCGGAGATGTTGGGGGCAGCAGATTAGGGGTTAATAAATGTAGGTAGGTGGCAGCGATGTTAGGGATGGCAGATTAGGGGTTAATAATAATAAACTAATGTTTGCGATGCGGGAGTGCGGCGGTTTAGGGGTTAATATGTTTATTATAGTGGCGGTGACATTGGGGGTGGCAGATTAGGGGTTAATAAGTGTAGGTGGTGGCGGCATTGGGAGCGGCAGATTAGGGGTTAATAAATATAATGTCGGTGGCGGCGATGTTGGGGGCAGCAGATTAGGGGGTTTTATACTCGGGGTTCATGTTAGGGTGTTAGGTGTAAACATACATTTTATTTCCCTATAGGAATCATTGGGGCTGCGTTACTCAGTTTTACGCTGCTTTTTTTCAGGTGTTAGACTTTTTTTCAGCCAGGTCTTCCTGTTGATTCCTATGGGGAAATCGTGCTTGAGCACGTTACACCAGCTCATCGCTTACTTAAGCAGCGCTGGTATTGGAGTGAGATTTGGAGCAAAATTTTGCTCTAAACTCACTTTTTGTCTTTTAACGCTTGGTTTGTAAAAACTCGTAATACCAGCGTTGCATGAACGTGAGAGGTGAGAGAAAACTGCTCGTTAGCACCGCACCCCTGTTACCGCAAAACTCGTAATCTAGGCGTCTGTTTGTTAATCGGAACCAGTGGAGGCTCCTCCAAATGTTCACAGCTGCACGTGAACCCCCAGCCCAAATGAAGGGAAAAAAAACCTTTGAATAAAATATAATTTTTCCAATAGCCCCCATTAGAAAAAATATATTTAATTTATAGCCCCCAAAAAATAAAAGCTAAAGTCTTTTAAAAAAAAAAAAAAAAAAAATATTTGTATCTTTTTTTTGTTTTATTTAACCGCAAGTGCGGTTAGCCTGATGCCTGTCATTATAGTGCTCTCACTAGATTTGCCTGCAGCCTGCTCCGCCTCTCAACCCATCCCTATACTGTCTTAATCGCACAGTTCAGCATGTGTGATAGACAGTGTGAGTGAGCAGATGGTGGTGCTAACGTTCATCACTACAGTCATGTGATGATGCTGCGGCTCGGTGAGGCTCCTCCCACTCAACGTGCAAAATCTCATTGCAGAGATAGTCAGTGAGCTGAGAGGAGTTCATTTTGCAGAGTCTCAGTGTCCAGTACAGTTACAGCCGTGCAGGGAGCAGTATAGAGCTTACGGACCCTTCCCTGTCTCTGCCCGACCGCAAACCTATCTTCCTCTCAGATTAGGCAGCAGACTGTGTACAGAGGTAGTATTTGTTTATTGTTAAAGGAATTCCGGTTTGTTTGTTTTTTTCTTTTGTGTGAGAAGCTGCAGCTCACAGCAGGACACAGCCTATTTCAACTCATTTTGGTATTTTAAATGTATTATCTAAATGTGTTTCACACACATAAGTATTATCTTTAAAGAGTGTATCCACTGTTTATGAGGTTGTGGTCTCTCTCTCTCTCTTTCTCTCTCTCTCTCTCTCCTCCTTTCCTCTCTCTCTCCTCCTTGCCTCTCTCTCTCTCTCCTTCTTGCCTCTCTCTCTCTCTCTCTCCTCCTTGCCTCTCTCTCTCCTCCTTTCCTCCCTATCTCTCCTCCTTGCCTCTCTCTCTCTCTCCTCCTTGCCTCTCTCTCTCCCTTCCTTGACTCTCTCTCTCTCTCTCTCTCTCTCTCTCTCTCTCTCTATATATATATATATATATATATATATATATATATATATATATATCTAGGCTCCCCTCCTATATTATGCAAAACCAATAGACTAAAGCTTATGTAATATACAGTATATACCGTCTATCTATATCTGCCTTGATTTCACAGTGTACAAGTTGCATAGATATCAAGATGCCTGCAGAGAACAGCTTGCCAAAACAGTCTACAGGTTTTTATTGCTAATATTGAGTGCTTTTGAAGTGGCAAGATCATATAATATAAAATGTTCTACCCATAAAAACTAAGGGGCATATTTATCAAGCTCCATATGGAGCTTGATGCCTTGTGTTTCCGGCGAGCGGAAAGTTATGAAGCAGCGGTCTATAGACCACTGCTCCATAACCTGTCCGCCTGCTCTGAAGGGACGGACAGAAATCAAACCGATCAAATACGATCAGGTTGACACCCCCTGCTAGCAGCCGATTGGCCATGAATCTGCATGGGGGCAGCATTGCACAAGCAGTTCATTAGAACTGCTGGTGCAATTATAAATGCTGAAAGCTTGAGCTTATGAAATTACTTGAATAGCCTATAGAATTTCAGTAGCTCTCATCCTATTGGCTGATTTGAACAGCCAATAGGATTTGAGTAGCTCTCATCCTATTGGCTGATTTGAATTTGAAGAATCAAATCAGCCAATAGGAATTCATTAGACGACATCTTTAATCGTGTACCTAAAACTCACTATCCAGTGTATGGCGGCGATCATACGGAGAGGATCCTCCACGCTCCATGGCTCCGCGATTGCCAGTCTTCAGGTCCAGGGTCGCCGGTCTTCAGCTCCACGGTCTTCGGTCTTCAGCTCCACGGTCTTCGGTCTTCAGCTCTGCCGGATTGTTCCTGGAAGAAGAAAGAAGAGGTTGCCGCTTGGAAGAAGACTTCACTGCATGGGACAGGACTTTCTCCGCCGGACTTCAGGAACCATGAGTACCAACCTAGGGGTTAAACTTAGGTTTTTTAAAAATGTTTTTTTTTTATTTAGATTAGGGTGGGAATTTTGTAAAAGAGCTAAATGCCCTTTTAAGGGCAATGCCAAACAAATGCCCTTTTCAGGGTAATGGGTAGTTTAGGTTTTTAAGTGTTAGGTTTTTTATTTTGGGGGGTTTGGTGGGTGGGGGGTTTTACAGTTAGGGGGGACTTTGTGTATTTTTAATGGGAAAGAGCTGTTTATCTTTAGGCAATGCCCTGCAAAAAGCCCTTTTAAGGGCTACTGGCAGTTCATTTTTAGATTGGGGTGTTTTTTATTGGGGGTCTTTTTATGTTCATAGGGATTAGGTCTAATTTTGTAAACTTTGGTAACTTGGTTTTTTATGTTCTGTAAAATTAGCCTTTTTTATTTTTTTGTAATCTTAGGCCTAGATTTAGAGTTTGGCGGTAGCCGTGAAAACCAGCGTTAGAGGCTGCTAACGCTGGTTTTAGGCTACCGCCGGTATTTGGAGTCAGTCAGGAAAGGGTCTAACGCTTACTTTCCAGCCGCGACTTTTCCATACCGCAGATCCCCTTACGTCAATTGCGTATCCTATCTTTTCAATGGGATCTTTCTAACTCCGGTATTTAGAGTCGTGTCTGAAGTGAGCATTAGAAATCTAACGACAAAACTCCAGCCGCAGAAAAAAGTCAGTAGTTAAGAGCTTTCTGGACTAACGCCGGTTTATAAAGCTCTTAACTACTGTGCTCTAAAGTACACTAACACCCATAAACTACCTATGTACCCCTAAACCGAGGTCCCCCCACATCGCCGCCACTCTATTACATTTTTTAACCCCTAATCTGCCGACCGCCACCTACGTTATACTTATGTACCCCTAATCTGCTGCCCCTAATACCGCCGACCCCTATATTATATTTATTAACCCCTAATCTGCCCCCCACAATGTCGCCGCCAGCTACCTACAATAATTAACCCCTAATCTGCCGACCGCCACCTACGTTATCCTTATGTACCCCTAATCTGCTGCCCCTAACACCGCCGACCCCTATATTATATTTATTAACCCCTAATCTGCCCAACTCAACGTCGCCTCCACCTGCCTACACTTATTAACCCCTTATCTGCCGAGCGGACCGCACCGCTACTATAATAAAGTTATTAACCCCTAATCCGCCTCACTCCCGCCTTAATAACCCTATAATAAATAGTATTAACCCCTAATCTGCCCTCCCTAACATCACCGACACCTAACTTCAATTATTAACCCCTAATCTGCCGACTGGAGCTCACCGCTATTCTAATAAATGTATTAACCCCTAAAGCTAAGTCTAACCCTAACACTCCCCTAAATTAAATATAATTTTAATCTAACGAAATTAATTAACTCTTCTTAAATAAATTATTCCTATTTAAAACTAAATACTTACCTGTAAAATAAATCCTAATATAGCTACAATATAAATTATATTTATATTATAGCTATTTTAGGATTTATATTTATTTTACAGGTAACTTTGAATTTATTTTAACTAGGTATAATAGCTATTAAATAGTTAATAACTATTTAATAGCTAAAATAGTTAAAATAATTACAAATTTACCTGTAAAATAAATCCTAACCTAAGTTACAATTAAACCTAACACTACACTATCAATAAATTAATTAAATAAAATACCTATAATTATCTACAATTAAACCTAACACTACACTATCAATAAATAAATTAAATACAATTCCTACAAATAAATACAATGAAATAAACAAACAAAAATAAAAAAGAACTAAGTTACAAAAAATAAAAAAATATTTACAAACATTAGAAAAATATTACAACAATTTTAAACTAATTACACCTACTCTAAGCTCCCTAATAAAATAACAAAGCCCCCCAAAATAAAAAAATGCCCTACCCTATTCTAAATTACTAAAGTTCAAAGCTCTTTTACCTTACCAGCCCTGAACAGGGTCCTTTGCGGGGCAAACCCCAAGAAGTTCAGCTCTTTTGCCTGTAAAAAAAAACATACAATACCCCCCCCCAACATTACAACCCACCACCCACATACCCCTAATCTAATCCAAACCCCCCTTAAATAAACCTAACACTAAGCCCCTGAAGATCTTCCTACCTTGAGTCGTCTTCACCCAGCCGAGCCAAATTCTTCATTCAAGCGGGGCAAGAAGAGGTCCTCCATCTGGTAGAAGTCTTCGTCCATGCGGGGCAGAAGAGGTCTTCCATACGATTGAAGTCTTCATCCAAGCGGCATCCATCCGGAGCGGAGCGGCAGCATCCTGAAGACCTCCGACGCGGAACATCCATCCTGGCCGACGACTGAACGACGAATGACGGTTCCTTTAAATGACGTCATCCAAGATGGCGTCCCTCTAATTACGATTGGCTGATAGGATTCTATCAGCCAATCGGAATTAAGGTAGGAATATTCTGATTGGCTGATGGAATCAGCCAATCAGAATCAAGTTCAATCCGATTGGCTGATCGTATCAGCCATTCGGATTGAACTTGATTCTGATTGGCTGACTCCATCAGCCAATCAGAATATTCCTACCTTAATTCCGATTGGCTGATAGAATCCTATCAGCCAATAGGAATTCGAGGGACGCCATCTTGGATGATGTCATTTAAAGGAACCGTCATTCGTCGTTCAGTCGTCGGCCAGGATGGATGTTCCGCGTCGGAGGTATTCAGGATGCTGCCGCTCCGCTCCGGATGGATGCCGCTTGGATGAAGACTTCAATCGGATGGAAGACCTCTTCTGCCCCGCTTGGATGAAGACTTCTACCGGATGGAGGACCTCTTCTTGCCCCGCTTGGATGAAGACTTCTACCGGATGGAGGACCTCTTCTTGCTCCGCTTGGATGAAGAATTTGGCTTGGCTGGGTGAAGACGACTCAAGGTAGGAAGATCTTCAGGGGCTTAGTGTTAGGTTTATTTAAGGGGGGTTTGGGTTAGATTAGGGGTATGTGGGTGGTGGGTTGTAATGTTGGGGGGGGGTATTGTATGTTTTTTTTTACAGGCAAAAGAGCTGAACTTCTTGGGGCATGCCCCGCAAAGGGCCCTGTTCAGGGCTGGTAAGGTAAAAGAGCTTTGAACTTTAGTAATTTAGAATAGGGTAGGGCATTTTTTTATTTTGGGGGTCTTTGTTATTTTATTAGGGGGCTTAGTGTCATGATCCGGTGTACATGCGCTCAGGACACAGACCCTCGGGGCAGTGGTAGGGATTTGAAGACACCGACCCCTGACCCGGGGAAGAGTATCCTGGACGTGGATAGATGATATTCTGTGATTCATAGTTGCTAGAAGTTATTGTAGAATAAATGGAGAGTGTAACATTTGTATACAATATATTCTGAGTTCACTGTGACTTATAGTTAGCTAATAGAAGTAACTGCAGGATTCAATGAAAGAAAAATATAGCAAAGTGGAATGTTCAGGCTTCAGAGTAATCTGGTAAAAGATTGACACTTAGATGCAAACTAAGGATTGTTTCAGGTTCACAGTACATAATATTATATAAAGCTGTATGTCAGAGTTAAAGCACAGCTGCACAGGTACTTAGACAAGCTGCAAGTTTAGGCATTAATTACTGTTTGTGCATTTAGATGCAAACTTGGTTTGTTGCAGGTTCACAGTACATATTATTATAAAGAGCTGTATGTCAGTAATTAGCAGAGCAGCACAGGTGAAAGTTAAGTTTAAGGCATCAATTACTGTTTGAACATATATTGGAGAATCACAGGAAAGCTTTTAATTGAACACATAGATGCAGAGTTCAGAATATGTTAACATATTTGCAGCAGGATATTTCAGCAATGACAACTTGTAGCAGAGAAATAGTTATAAAGTTCTGAGTAGGATGCTGTTCTAATTAGAGAGTGATGATAACCAAAAGTATGCTTGATTTATAATAAAGTTCTGAGTTTGTTAAGTAGCAGTGTCCAGGAAACAGAAAATGGAATTATTTGGATACTTGCGATTTGATGATTTTAGGCATTGGAATAGAAAATGCTGTAGGTTGAAATAGTTGGTAAATTCATACAGGAAACAGTCACAGACCTCTGTTGTTCAGGATCACAACTTCAATGTTAATGCAAGGCACATTAGACCTGAGAAGGCTTAAAAAGAGGCTGAGGTAATCAGGTGCATGAATGATTAATCAGGCAGGCAGGCAAGCTGAATGTGAATACTGCCCAAATGCAGCAGTCAGAGAAGGATTTCTTAAAGGGATAGTGACATTAGGCTGAGATATGTTACACTTAGAGTAGGTGTAATTAGTTTAAAATTGTTGTAATATTTTTCTAATGTTTGTAAATATTTTTTTATTTTTTGTAACTTAGTTCTTTTTTATATTTTGTACTTTAGTTAGTTTATTTCATTGTATTTATTTGTAGGAATTGTATTTAATTTATTTATTGATAGTGTAGTGTTAGGTTTAATTGTAGATAATTATAGGTATTTTATTTAATTAATTTATTGATAGTGTAGTGTTAGGTTTAATTGTAACTTAGGTTAGGATTTATTTTACAGGTAAATTTGTAATTATTTTAAATATTTTAGCTATTAAATAGTTCTTAACTATTTAATAGCTATTGTACCTGGTTAAAATAAATACAAAGTTGCCTGTAAAATAAATATTAATCCTAAAATAGCTACAATATAATTATAATTTATATTGTAGCTATATTAGGGTTTATTTTACAGGTAAGAATTTAGCTTTAAATAGGAATAATTTATTTAATAAGAGTTAATTAATTTCGTTAGATGTAAATTATATTTAACTTAGGGGGGTGTTAGTGTTAGGGTTAGACTTAGCTTTAGGGGTTAATACATTTATTAGAATAGCGGTGAGCTCTAGTCGGCAGATTCCGGGTTAGTGTTTGAAGTTAGGTGTCGGCAATGTTAGGGAGGGCAGATTAGGGGTTAATACTATTTATTATAGGGTTAGTGAGGCGGATTAGGGGTTAATAACTTTATTATAATAGCGGTGCGGTCCGCTCGGCAGATTAGGGGTTAATAAGTGTAGGCAGGTGGAGGCGACGTTGTGGGGGGCAGATTAGGGGTTAATAAATATAATATAGGGGTCGGCGGTGTTAGGGGCAGCAGATTAGGGGTACATAGGGATAATGTAAGTAGCGGCGGTTTACGGAGCGGCAGATTAGGGGTTAATAATAATATGCAGGGGTCAGCGATAGCGGGGGCGGCAGAATAGGGGTTAATAAGTGTAAGGTTAGGGGTGTTTAGACTCGGGGTACATGTTAGAGTGTTAGGTGCAGACGTAGGAAGTGTTTCCCCATAGCAAACAATGGGGCTGCGTTAGGAGCTGAACGCGGCTTTTTTGCAGGTGTTAGGTTTTTTTTTCAGCTCAAACTGCCCCATTGTTTCCTAAGGGGGAATCGTGCACGAGCACGTTTTTGAAGCTGGCCGCTTCCGTAAGCAACTCTGGTATCGAGAGTTGCAGTGGCGTTAAATATGCTGTACGCTCCTTTTTTGGAGTCTAACACAGCCATTTTAGTGGACTCTCAATACCAGAGTTATTTTAAAGGTGCGGCCAGAAAAAAGCTAGCGTTAGCTACGCGGGTCGTTACCGACAAAACTCTAAATCTAGCCGTTAGCTTTTTTATTTTTTGTAACTTTAGTATTTTTTAGATAATATAATAGATAGGTAATTTGTGTTAGGGGGTGTTAGGTTAGGGGCTTAGTAATTTAATTAGTTATTTGCATTGTGGGTTTTGGCGGTTTAAGGGGTTAATAGGTTAATTAGGTTTATTGCGATGTGGGGGTTTTGAGGTTTATGGGTTAATAGGTTAAATAGGTTTATTGCGATGTGGGGTTTAAGGGTTAATAGAGTAATTAACTTTATTGTGATATGGGTGTTTTGCGGTTTAGGGGATACTAGGGTAATTAGGTTTTTTGCAATGTGAGTGGTTGACGGTTAAGGGATTAAGGGGTTAATTACTTTATTATTTTGCGATGTGTGGGTTTGCGTTGTATGTGTTAATACTTTGTGTTGGAGGTTCAGGTTTTTTTTTTTGTTATACTTCGTGCAGGAGGTGTTTTTGTTGTTGTTTTTGTTTTGTTTGTTTTTTAATGCTCCGTTTGCCTTCGCTGTATCCCGGTGATTTCCGAAAATGCCAGGGTGGCACCACCCTGCCATTTTAGGAATACACCTGGATACAATATAAGTTCTCATAACTCAGTTTATGGACAAAATTATCATTGTTCTTGAAACTATAGGAATACATTTAAAAAAAAAATTTTTAACAATTAATTAAACAAAAGTGTTGACACAGCCAATTTTATTTTGATTTTCTTTTTTATCTTTGCATCTTTGTATTCACTGGAAAATTTAATAAAAATATTTCAAAGTAAATTAAATGTATTGGAAGTTTTTAAAGGTAAATTTCTATAGCAATCACAAAATGTACAAAATGTTCATCTCCTAACGCACAGAACAAATATATGTAATAGATTTGTAAATATAGGCATCTTACCAGCACACATAAACTCAGCAATTATGAAATTTAAACAAAAAACAAAAAACAACAAAGCAAACTTTTCAATAAAATTTTGGCATCAGCACTTAAGTGTATCTACGTTCTTGGCCAGCTTGTATATAAGGAGTGCTCAGATAAGGACATAGTATACTGCAGCGACACAAAGACAAGGTGAGTGCTTTATCTTGTGCTTTATGTAGAATTACATATGTCAGTATATTAATTGTCAAGTTTAAGGGAGCATTTAAATACTGAGCTAGGCATATATTTTGCAAGTAGTGTAACCCCACATAAGCACTGCTGTCGTTGGTGTTATATACTGTATGTTTTACATTTTATTTCTTAATTATTTTTTATAGAATACAGACTGTTTCTGTAAGCTAGGAATGCTTTTATAGAAAATAGCAGATGCTGATCTAAGCATGTTTTGGCTTCTATAAAATGCAAATCTATAGTTTAATACTTTTCTAATAGAGTAAAGAATTGCCTGGTATTTCAGTGCTGGACTGTCATTGGGCAGGGTCAGACTGATATGCTACAGGATATTTTTTCTCTGTGAAGGGGCATAGTGTGCTAAAAGAGTATGCACCCTGAGTGGCACTGAAAATGAACAGGCATGGAAGTTTTTCTAGCTTTTGTTCTGTCTCAGCTGAGTGCATCTCTCTCTCTTTTTATAATATTAATAGTATCAGGTATTTGTAGAGCGCCAACAGGTTCTGCAGCGCTATGAACATGGGTGGTATATAAAAAATGATTAAAGGGATCAAATGGGTAGAAGGGTCCTGCCAAGAGTTGCACTGTTGTAGTCGGCTCTTATAAAGGTGAAATACAAACAGCTGGGCTCATAGGCTTACATGCTATGGGGTTTTAGGGGATAGCAGTGGAGATAGGAAGCTTAGTGTAGGTTGTAAGCATCCTTGAATAGTAGAGTCTTCAGGGAGCACTTGAAGCTTTTAAAACTAAGGGAGAGGAGGAGAGGAGGAGATCATGAGCAGAGCGAAGAGGACAGTAGCGAGAGTATCTGGAGACAAGGTCTGAGATGTAGGGGGGAGCAATGCAACTGAGGGATTTGTGTGTCAGAGTGAGAATTTTGTGTTTAATCCTGGATGCAAGAGGAAGCCGGCGAAGGAATTGGCAGAGAGGTGCAGCAGATGAAGAGCGACGTGCAGGAAAGATGAGCCTGGCAGAGGCATTCATTATGGATTGTAAAGGAGCTAGGCAGCCGCTAGGGAGGCCAGAGAGGATAGAGTTGCAGTCGTCAAGGCGGGAAAGGATAAGAGAGTGGATTAAAATCTTTGTTGTGTTTTGTCTAAGGAAATGTATAATTTTAGCAATGTTTTTAAGGTGGAAGCGACAGGCTTTAGCCAAGGACTGAATGTGAGGAGTGAAAAAAGATCTGAGTCACGTGTGACCCCAAGACATCGGGCATGTTAGGTTGGGGTAATGATGGAGTTTTCAACAGTTATAGAGACATGGGGGGTGGAGATTTTGGAAGAAGGGGGGAAAATAAGGAGCTCAGTTTTGGAGAGATTTAGCTTGAGGTAGTGAGAGGACATCCAAGATGAGATATGAGAGAGTTAGTTAGTGACATGGGTTAGCAAGGAAGGAGATAATTCTGATGCAGAGAGGTAGATTTGGGTATCGTCGACATACAAATGATAATGAAACCCATGGGACTTTATTAAGGAACCTAGTGAGGATGTGTAGATTAAGAAGAGAAGGGGACCAAGGATAGAGCGTTGCGGTGCCCCAACAAAAAGTGGTAACGGGGCAGAGGGTACCCCAGAGAAGGCTACACTAAAGGTACGGTTAGACAGATAGGAAGAGAACCAAGAGAGAGCTGTGTCACAGATGCCGAAGGATTGGAGGGTATGGAGCAAAAGAGGGTGGTCAACAGTATCAAAGGCTTCAGACAGATCAGTGGCCTTTTGATTTTGCTGTAAGTAGGTTGTTGGTAACCTTACAATTGCTGTCTCTGTTGAGTGAAGGGGCAAAATCCAGATTGCAGTGGGTCAAGGAGGGAGTTTAATGTAAGGAAATGGGATAGACGTGCATATACTAGCTCTTCAGGAAGCTTTGAGGCAAGAGGTAATAGGGCGGTAGTTGGATGGGGAGTTTGGATCAAGAGAAGGTTTTTTGAGGATAGGTGTGACTAATGCATCTTTTAGAGATGTGGGAACTATACCAGTGCTGTGGGAGAGATTGAAGATGTGTGTGAGTGTAAAGGTAAGGATAGAAGAGAGGGACGGGAGTAGTTGTGAGGGGACAGGGTCAAGGGGACAGTTAGTGAGGTGAAATGATAGTATAAGGGCAGAAACTTCATCCTCTGTAACAGGGGCAAAAGAGCTAAATTTATGGCTATGTGAGTTTTGGATGATTGTGAGCTTTTGAGGGGGAGGGAGACCGATAGTATGTTGAGAGCTGATTTCAGTTCTGATGGAGTCGATTTTGTAGTTAAAGTAGCTGGCAAAATCTTGGGCTGAGCTAAAAGTTGTGGTGGGAGGTGGGGGTGGGCGGAGAAGAGTCTTAAATGTGGAGAACAGACGTTTTGGGTTTGAAGAAAGAGTAGAAATAAGAGTAGAGAAGTAATGTTGCTTATATAGATTAAGGGCAGAATAGTAAGAGTTCAAGATGAACTTATAGTGAAGAAAGTGAGCAGAACTCCGAGATTTCCTCCAGTGTCTGCGTATGTACCGTGTCAGAGGAGTATGCCAGGACTGAGGATGAGTATATGTTTTCTGAGCTATGGTAGGTGGGGCTAGGTTATCAAGGACCAATATAAGGGTTGAGTTATAGTGGCAGATGGATTTATCAGGACAGGAAAAAGAGGGGATGGAAGAGAGAAGAGGTTCGAGAGAGCTAGCGAGCTGTTGCTGATCTAATGACTTGATTCTTCTGTGAAGTTTAGTGTGAGGGGTAGAAGGAGGGAGAGTTGTAGGGAGGGAGGTGATGGTGCAAGTGAGGATATGGTGGTCAGAAAGAGGAAAAGGTGAGTTTGTGAAGTTTGAGATAGTTCATCTATAACTGAAAATAAGGGAGTGACCATCTTTGTGAGTGGGAGAGTCAGTCCATTGTGACAGGCTGAAAGAGGAAGGAAGTTGCAGAAGTTGTTTTGCAGAGGAGGCAGTGGGATTATCAACAGGGAGGTTGAAGTCACCGAGAATGAGGGCAGGTTAATCTGAGGAAAGGAAGTAAGGTAGCCAGGCGGCAAAGTGATCTTGAAATAGAGTTGCGGAGCCAGGGGGCGGTATAAGACTGCAACGTGTATAGAGAGGGGAGAGAATAAGCGAATAATGTGTGTTTCGAATGAAGAAAATGTGAGGGAAGACAAGGGATGTATTTGTTGAACGGTGCAACAAGAGGAAAGTAAAATACCAACACCACCTCCTTGTCTATTGTCAGACCTAGGAGTGTGGCTGAAGTGGAGACCCCATGTTACAGTGCAGCAGAGGAAGCAGTGTCTAAAGGAGAGAGCCAAGTTTCTGTGAGAGCCAGAAGTTTGAGAGAGTGTAAGATAAAGAGGTCATGGATAATATCTTATAAATAATTCAATCAGACTCATCTAGCAGTAGTGGAAGTTCTATAATTTTGGTGAACAATATATAAACTGCAGAGCTACTTGGACAGGACCAGTAGGCTGGGGACTACGTTAGAGTGGCCTCTCGGCAGAGCTTTGTGTTTTCCATAGGCAGAGTAAAGGCAGCAGTGGTGGAGTTACAGGTGCTTTGTGGGTGTATATGGTTTTGCCATGGGTAGAGTTAGGCAGTCTGGGGCTTGGCTAGGTGGTTAGAGGATAAGGCCAGATGGTCTTGGATGTGGCTAGAATTGAAGAGATATTGGCAGTGAATTGCAATCTTCACCATCTCCCCCAATCCTACAGCACAGTGAGTATACAACCTAAAATATTTTTCACCACTGCCCAACAGACACCCAAACTGCAACACATAAATATTATTAATTTAAAACTCCAGTAAAAGAAAACATAAGAGTAAATTATGTATTTGCAATAAAAACAATAAGGATATGAAATGTTCTGTTTAATAGGGTTGGTTAGTATATTCAGTTGATACTGGAAGGTATTTTTCTGCAGGATATACAGGGATATCACAGTTATTGGGTGATTTATCAAGCTGAGGCAAACAGGGGCGCACATACGCTCCCCTGTCCGCCGCAGCTCGACTCTGGGGGCTGAATTTCCCAGGCAGAATTCAGCATTGCACACGAGCGCTATTTTGCGCTCACGTGCATTCCCGCCCCCTGCCTGCGCACAGCCAATCACTTGAGGGCAGGAGCTGTCAATCTCCCCAGTTGGATTACACAGTGGAGATTGTTTTTTTGACACTTAAGTATGACCTGATTGTTGCTTATTAAATATGGCGTGCAGGTTCTGTTGTGAGAACCTGCAGCCTTTGATAAATGGACCACTAATTAGTATTGACAGTACAGTAGTTTCTGCACTAATTCACATTGGAGTAAAGAATGTTTTTTTTTCCCTCAACAGTTGTAATAAAAATGTCTGAAAGGTTGAACTTGAGTAATTTTTCTGCCTAAATTACTATGAAACAATTTAACTAGGAGAAAAAGTTTTCAAATATTAAAGTTAATAGAACAAAATAGGAGCAAATGGGGGGCGGAGTTAGCCGCCATGCAGAGAGGACGTGCACTAACAGAGCTCTTCACAGATTTATCTTAAAAATTGAAATTATATCAACTTTATCCCAAATTTGGACCTTGATATCCCTGGGAGAAGATCCCTGATTGACTTGGGACTACTAAAGCAGTGAATTCTGCACATTCGGCTGACCCTGTACAGCACTAAGGACCACCAGCCCAGGAACACTGTGGCCGCATCAGTCCGGGACCTAAACCCCAGCAACGGAACTCCAAACCACCAGCCTATTTTACTCCGGAGGGTCGGGGATCCGCTCCGGAGCATTGCGGTGCACTGCCCAGGGGGTTTTTAGCCCACGAGTGTATCCTACAACAGGGCGCCATTGTAAGGGGTGCGGCAGCGGGAGTTAACGGATACAGGAGCAACAAGAGAGGATTACAGGGCGCTTGTGCCCACAATACACAGGGGATTTACATTCCGAAGCCCCGATACCAAGAGGACACACTCAGTAAGGAGACATAACAGCCCTGGGCCCATTTTTGTCAACGTACCTAGGGCGCGAAAGCCCGCCATCTTGGATACCGCTCCCCTGACAGAAGCACAAGCCAGGTCACAGAGAGGATATAAAGCGGTTGCAGAGGAGAGCCTTTGATATGCTTGCTGCTTAGCACGCTGGTAAGACACCCAATACTACATACATCACTGCCATTCCCTCTCGCATCTCATTACCTGAACACAAGCACAGCCGTTAACTCATACCCCGCGTGGCATCTAGGGCCTAGCAGTCCACAGCACAATCTCCAGACAAGCCGTCACTGGCAAGTGTGCAGTAATACCCTTCTGCCTGCTATTTCTGGCTGAGGCCTCGCCGCTTTGTGTCAGTTCTATCTTCACAAACAGCCCCATTTATACCCACACAACATCTGAAGAAATAGGGACATATAGAGAGGCCATTATCGCAACTTTCTTGTGCACTAAAAGCTGCACCCTGCTTCCTAAAACTGAATAAGTGATCTGAAGGGATTATAAGGGAAGGGTGAAAACAACATCATAATAAAACCCATTTATATGCACTATCTACTTTCAGAGATTCTAATCTAAGCTATAATACAAGAGACTGAGACCCTGAAACGTGTCAACTGTGGGTTAGTCAGTCCAAGATAAGTCAGCAACAATAGGCCAGAAAGGCCTAGAAGCTGATGATACAACCCAGCTACCATAGATTACTGTATCTGATAACACACTGAAACCTATTGAACAAGCACCTGCACCCTCAGACCAAACCTATCGCTGTGTTAACACCCCAGGAAGCCAGTTAAGATATAGACTCTACCTTCTAACCACAGTTCCCTCACCGGTCTCTCCCCTCCCTTTCCCGCCGGCTCTGACTGCCCGCGGGTCATACCCCCATACCTTTCCCCACATCGTCCTAAGGGGACAACCCCCCCAGGGGAGAGACTATACGCCTCAGTGAAACCTATATCTGCTCTCAGGCCTCAAGGCACAGTTCTTAGCTAGCTCAGTTCCAATTACTGTGAGATGCCAGGAATTGTGAAGACAATGTAATAGCTCTACGCACTGATGCCATAGCCCCAGTCAGCCTTATAACAGATATCTTCATAGTGCAAAACAGTCTTTTCTCTTTCTTATTATTTGCCTTCTATACCTTATGCCACTACAATTGCAGAAGCACAAGATGCCGCAATCCTTTAAAAGAAAACAAAAGTCCCACAACACTCCGAAGAGAACAGTCGCCGAACATTTTAGCCAGCATACACCTAGACAGCAATCTGGCTCGGAAGATGATGCCTCGGACACAAGCAGCCTTAACGATGCTCGCATCAGAACAACACTAACCCAGGCCACAGGTCGTCTTCAACATCAAGATGCTGATACTGATAACAATATTATGGACTCTATCAGGTCGCTTCTGGCTTTGCATCATGACTCCCTCTCTAAGAAGTTTGATAAGGGTCATGCTGATCTGAAAAGGGACATAGCCCTTATAGGAGAAAGAACAGATGCGCTGGAACGCAAGCAGGAAGATCTCAGGGTAGATCATGTCAACCTCTTAGATTACTCGCAGGGTCTTGCAGAACAGATCACTGACCTGGAGCTCAAACTTGCAGACCTCAAGGACAGGACTCGCCGTAACAATATTAGGGTGAAGGGTATTCCTGAATCTGTGCCCCCACAGGAGCTTGAAAAATTCCTGCAAGATTTTTTTGTGGCAGTCCTTGGTGCTGGGATTGAGAAAGAGATGCTCCTTGACAGAGCCCATAGAGCCCTGAGGCCGAGGACGGCTGAAGGCGATAAGCCCAGGGATGTTGTTGCCCGTCTGCATTAATACACTTTTCGAGAGAAACTCCTGAGAACCCTGGCAGGTGACAAGTCGCTCCCGGAGCAGTATGCTGATATCCAGGTATTCCAAGATCTCTCTCCCCACACCCTCCAGATAAGAAGACACTATCAACCCTACACTAAAATCTTGAGGGACAAAGCCATTAAATACAGGTGGGGCTTCCTTGTTAAGCTCTACATCAATAACGATGGACAGCAATATGCGGCCTCCTCACCTCAGCAGGCAAGAGAGTTACTCCAAAGATGGGGTCTACTACCACAAGACCCACCTGTGCCTCCCCAAGCAATTGTACCAGGTAGAGGTTTGAGAGCATCCGCCCCTGAGTGGGGCTCCCTTCCGCAGAGACCCAACAGTGACCAGAGGAATACTTCAATATCCAGAACTAGAGACGCTCCCACATGAGACTTTTCATTCTGGTCACTGCTCTGATATGCAGATTGTTATCTCTCCAAACTGGGGACTTATAATTGAGAGACTCTTTACTACTACAGAGACTGACTCGTGTGTACCGAGGGTACATGAAGATTGGTGAGGCTGCTATGACATAATGGATGTTTTCTACATTTGTGTTTTTTGGCTGTCTCTCCTCCTTGTCTCCCCCCCACTCCCTCCCTGTTTCTCTTCTCTTTCCTTTCTGCACTTCTCTACACTACTTGTCTCCCCTCTTCCCTCCTCCCCTTCTTTTCTCGCCCTACCTCTTTGTGCCTATGATTATTTGTAACTGTATTTATCAAGCTTATCAATGACAGTTAAGAGATGTTACAGCTTGTGACTTGCTATGTTCTAACACATTACCTAGATGACCACTGCCTAGAGAGGCGCATGCCCTGGTTGCACTAAATAGAAATCCCAGGGTAGAAAAGCGCATTAACAATAGCTATACACTCCTACTCTAGACTGCATACTCCTTTTGGACTAATGAGTGCTGCGAAAAATAGTAAACCCCTACCCCTCTTTGCCCCAATACGTAGAGGGGCACTATCCAGAGCTGCGCTTGCCTTAACCTCCATTTAAGAGAAATAACTATGAAGTACTGTGCGCCGTGAATAGCTCTACACTTTTGCCCTAGGTTACATACCCCTTAGAATTAAAAAGTGCTACATAAAATTGAAACCCCCTATCCCTCTAAGTTTTAATCACTGAAGCAGCCAACTTTCTCCCTATTGGGATAGGCAGGAGTTGGATCACTTGAAAATCTATCAGGCATTAAACTCCCATGAAAAAGCAGCCTTGAGGTCCCAGAATTATACAATCCCCCAGTTTGTCCTTTTGGGCTGATGGTCATCATTGTGTGTTGTTATTCTTATTCATGTTGTTATTGTTTACTTTTTTGCTATTCCCACTAATGTTTATGTATATAACTCAGGGTATATAAGATGTACAGGAACCAATAATTGGCAAGAGATGCTATAGCCTGTGGTTTACTATGCTTTTGCCCAATGTTTAGATGACTACCATCCGGAGTTGCGCACACTTCAACTCCCACTTGCGACCAATAACCCTAATGTTAAGTACACCATTTATAGCTTTTCACTATAGCCTTCAGGTATATGCCCCCTTGGTTAAGATGACCTTATGAACAGCTGAAAAATCTTATCCCATTATGTTCCACTTATATTAACAGCCACCCCTGCTTATACCTGACCAATCAGGAATTAGATTAGTTGTCAACCTGGCGGTCATCAGATTTCCATGAGAAAATATCCCTGAGGTTCAAGGACGACATCCCTCCCTAGCTTAGCCCTTGCAAACTGATGGTAGTCATCATATATTGTTTGTTTCTTAGGATGTTGTTGTTGTTTATGGTTGTTTTTCTTTTTTGCTGTTTTGGGCTGTCCATTCTAATGTCTATGTTCACAACTGCAGGAATATAGGGCTTGGGATACCTCGCCCTGCAAGAATACCTTGTATGCATACAACTACCCTCGGAGGGATACCATTGACAGGGAAACTTAATTACAGACCAACACATGAGTCTCTCTCTTTCTCCCTTGACCTTCATTCTAGAGAGTCGAGATTAGACTTTCCTTACCCCAATTTTTGTCTTAGCCTTAAGCCAGAGATAACAGTACGAGTGCATTACAGTAATATAATATAAGACACTCACTTAAAACAAAAAAATTAAAATAAGGACTAAAAACAAGAGAAAAAAAGGGAAAAGATTTTATTTATTTTTCTTTCTCTCTCTTTTTTTATTTTGCATGATTTAAACTAGCTGACTGGGGCTCGGCTATTTCTGCTGGCCTGTCCCCCCCCCCCACACATATGTAGTTGTGCTCTCCTACTGTTAGTTGTGAGATCACTCATTGTGATAGTGTATATATACACATCGACATACGCTAGTAACGTCTGAAACTCAAGACATTCTGTTTGTGGACTGAAGTGCTCCCAAAAACCGCCTCCCTCCTTTCCCCACCCATATCCCCATACCCCCGCTTACCTGCACCACTCTTCCTAAAGTCTGTGTCCTTGCCCGTAACTGAGATCCTCATCTGTTACCTAGAAGGCATCCGCTCACAACATGGCTCCCGTTTCGGCTGCCACCCTGAACGTCCAGGGGCTTAACTCGCCTACTAAAAGGAGTCTTCTGTATAACTACCTATTCACCCACAAAATACACTTAATGTTTCTGCAGGAGACCCACTGGGAAAGGGGCTCTAAGCAGCCCAGGAGTTCCCCCCTGTACCCGATCTGTGAAACAGCCTCTTATACGAAAAAGAAGAGAGGAGTAGCCATAGTGATTCACCGAGATGTCAGTTGTAGGATAGACCATATTGAACGAGACCCTGAAGGTAGATTCCTTATCCTAGTTTGTGCCCTAAATGGGGCCCTCTATACGTTGGCATCCATTTATGCCCCGAATAAGGGACAGGTCCCCTTTCTTCGAAACTTTTTAAACAAGTTAGATCTCATCAAAAGAGGACATGTCTTGGTGGGGGGTGACCTGAATCTGGTCTGGGACCCAGTGCTTGACAAGAAAAAGAACATAAGCCACCCAACTGACCGCAATCTAACCTCACTGTCACTGGCCTTCCGTAGGCTAATGTATCAATTTGGACTGTTTGATGTTTGGATGTGCTTAGCCCCGACCGAACTAGATTACACACACCACTCGGTACCTCACAATTCATACTCGCGGTTGGATTATCTGCTCTGTGATTCATGGACACTAGATAAATTTGCTATGTCAAAGATCAAGCCCTGTCCGTGGTCAGACCATGATATGGTTAGTGCCCATCTCTCAACCCTACAATCCCCTGACTGTAGGCCGTCCTGGAAACTCCCGGACCAGTGTCTCGCGGAAATAGAGATTCCGCGCCTAAATGAAATCATCCTAGATTTCTTGGCGCATAACGACACTGGGGACACGAGCCTTGAAATGGTATGGGCCTCCCTCAAAGCATACCTGAGAGGACATTTCATAAAGAAAAAGGCCCAATAGAAAGCGGCTCATAAGATTCCCTTATCGAAATTGTACGCTGAACTGAGACCCCTAGAGATGGCCAACAAAAATGCCCCGGACCCCGCTCTTGCCACCCAGGTGGGTATAATAAGGTCTGAGATCAACAAACGAGAGCTTCTAAGAGTACAAACCAACCTATTTAAACTAAAACAAATATACTATAGCAAAGGGAACAAAGCCGATAGGCTCTTGGCCCGCAAACTTCGAAACAGGGCGGTTGCCAGTAGGATTCCGGCCATTAACTCTGCCCGTGGCATAGTCCACTCCCCAAGGAGATCGGTAGAGCTTTCTCAGACTATTACACTGCCCTTTATGATCTAGACAGCGGGTCTAACGACCCACCGCGGAGTGGTACGGAGTTGGGGCAGTTCTTAACTAAGTTGCGTTTACCAAAGTTGAGCGATGTGATATCCCTTTAAGACTTTCTGACTATCAGCACTTCCTCCTATTTAAGGAAGTGCTTTTCCATTACTCAGGGCCTGAAAATTAAAGTGGATTCTCTCATCCTGTGCTACTGCTCTTTCCAAGCAGTTTACTTTTCCCTTTCAGGTCTTAAGTATTTTATTTTTTGAAGGCTGTTTGCATCTCAAAGTTTGCTGCACTTCTTTCCTGATTCTTTTGGACTGATACTTCTAATCGTATCCCTACGCTACCGGAACTCTATCACACGCGGCTGAAGCCGCACTCACACAAGCTGCTACCGGAACGCCGCTCTCTACTAATCTCCGGTTTAGCACTTACTCTGCTGTTATTACCGCTCTCCACGCTACACCATCGCTCCTGGGAAAATCTGGTCTTGTCACCACGATGGTTTGGGTATCGTATTGTATACAAATCATATGGTTTCCAAATATAACGCTAAGTGTTTTTACTTACCTGAGGTGTATTACACTGAATTAACCTCCTCCTTGCTGGTCAATATTGCGTGTGTGCTGGAACTTTGTATATATATTTTAGAGTGTTTGTGTGAGTGCGTGAAACTTAAGGAAAGATATTTGAACATTACTTATCTAGAGTTGAACTCTATCACTTCGTTTCTTATCCTGAATATAAAGGATTTTTTCTCATTTTTTTTCTTTTTTGGTAATATTAATGAATCATTGCTTATATTATAGAGGCTAAATAAGTATCTCTCATAAGATTTATTATTATCACTCATAGAGGTTTAAACCATACTTTTCACTTCAATTACTAAAAGTAAATGCTCACCTTGTACATGCTAGTAGAACAAGTTATATTTACTTGCTGTTTACAAGAATAGAGCTACATTCCATTTATTTTATTTTTTATTTTTTCTCTGAAGTTTGGTGAGACAAAATTATCACAAGCGAGGAGTCTGCTGAAGAACTTGACAGACCATTTTCCTTGGAAGAAGTGAAGGCGGCCATTTTGTCCCTTAAGCCTCACAAGGCTCCTGGTCCGGATGTCTTCTCCTCTCTCTTTTACAGACCTTTCGCCTCTCTCCTTTCTCCTCTCCTACTCCGACTGTTTAACGATGTGGCTAAAGTAGGCAAGATGTTAAATGAATTCTTGGAGGCCAACATGATGACCATACCTAAAGAAGGGAAAGACCCCAAGGAATGTGGGAGCTATAGACCTATCTCCCTTATCAATGTGGACATCAAGATATATTCTAAAGTTCTTGCGACAAGACTAGGGAAGCACCTCCCTTCTATAATCCACCTAGACCAAGTTGGGTTTGTCCAAGGCAGACAGGGTACTGACAATACCCGTAGACTGTTAAACATCTTTGCAGAATCACATGATATGGGCTTGCCCCTTCTCACCCTGTCATTAGATGCCGAAAAGGCCTTCGACAGGGTGAGATGGGAGTATATGTTTGAAACTTTGAGAACATTTGGGATCCCGCACTCATTTTGTAAAGCAGTGGAGGCCCTATATACCCTCCCCACAGCAGTGGTTAAAGGGCTGGGTTTTTGCTCCCCTAGGATACACATACGGAATGGAGCGAGGCAGGGATGTCCCCTGTCGCCGCTCCTCTTTGCGATGGTTATGGAACCATTAGCAGAGGCCATTAGGCAAGACACCCAAATCCAGGGCCTGTTGTTACATGACTCAGTGCAAAAGGTGGCACTATTCGCTGATGACCTTACACTTTTCATTGTTGAACCGACCCTATCGCTCCCACCGTTGATGGCTCTCATTGAAAGATTCGGTAAACTCTCTAATTACAAAATAAATGTAACCAAGACAGAGGCGTACATGATCCATCTTGACCACCTACAACAGAGAGCTTTGCAACAGCAATACTCCTTCAAATGGTCTACTAGAGGTATCCGGCACCTTGGGGTCTTCTTGTCTCACGACAAGGAGATGGTTCTCCAGGAGAACTATCAGACCTTGCTGAAGGAAGTTGACAAACATCTGAGAGCCAAGAAATACGACGAACTCTCTTGGATGGGTAGAATTGCAGCCCTGAAGATGATGCTGTTACCCAAGCTAACGTACATTATGCGATGTATTCCCCTCCCAGTTCCAGAAAAGCTGCTGAAAAACTTCCAGACCCTTTTCAATGGGTATGTCTGGAATATCAAGAGACCTAGAGTCGCTGCTACAATCTTACAGTCCCCCCTGGATCAGGGAGGGCTAGGCTTGCCAAGCGTGAAGATGTACTATGAAGCGGCAATGATCTCTCATGTTTCAGCCTGGGGACGAGACCTCCCTCCCACTAGATGGAGGGAACTGGAACAGGCGTCACTACCTGCTTATATTGATCTATCCGATTTGTTGTGGTTCCCCCGCATCTTGCCACCGCACACACTATTTCTAACCCAATAGTGAGAGGATGCCAAATACTATGGTATAAATTGCGACACCACGCCCAGATCGCCCCCCATCCTTCTCCTATCCAGCCCATACTCCCCATACTTCAGACCCTCCCTAACATGAGACTGAACTGGTGGCGTCAGGTGGAGATTTTGACAGTAGGTGACTTTTATGTAGGAGACCGTCTTCTAACGCAAGGCGAGATGGTGGCGAACTTTGAGGTCCCGCGGCATTTGGAATTCGAACTCCTCAGATTAAGATCTCTGCTAAAGGCGTGGGGGTTCCTGGGAGATACCCCGCGGCCCCCTACGACTTGGGAATCTAGATGGAAAACGGGCCTCCAGACCCATAAACCCCTCACGGTACACTATAGATGCCTGCTGGTTCCCCCTACAATTCCAAAGACGAGGCATATGCTCTCCTGGGAGGCGGATATAAAAACGACATACTCCCCTAAGAAATGGACATTGGCCATCGCCAAGACCAAGGCTGCTCTACATTGCACCACGATGTATGAGCTTTACTTTAAGATGCTTACCAGGTGGCACCTGGTCCCGACCAGACTGCAGACCCTCTATCCTAATCACTCCCCCTCTTGATGGAGAAACTGTGGTGGCATTGGCGCCCCACTACACACGTGGTGGACTTGCCCCAATCTAAAGTCACTCTGGAGTAAGGCCAGCAGGGTCTGTTGCTTGATGGGTCTTCCAGAGATAGTGGATCCTGGAATGGCTCTCCTGCACTTGGGTTTGGAGAAAGTGCCCCCGCACAAGAGAACTCTTCTTATATACATACTTACCTCAGTTAAAATGACAATTGCCAGGAACTGGAAAAGAGTGCACCCTCCGAAATGGCAGAGTGTAGTAGAGTACCTAAATTATGTCAAGTCCATGGAAGACTTTGTCTACAGAGTCCGGCGCCAGTCGGAAACTTTCTGTCTTATCTGGGAACCCTGGGAAGCTTACTTACAGAGCCTCAGAACTAAACGTTAGGATTCTCTGCCCCTCAGTGTCACTGGCCCCTGATACGGGACCAGGACGATCTCTGCGCTCCCCTTCACCCCCCCCTTCCCCTCCATTCCATGGGCCCTTCCCCTCCCCTTCCCCTCCCCACCTAATCCACATTACAGCTCCCTAAAGAATACCTCCTCCCCCCCTGAGGGGGTGCTTTAGCCCATGACAGTGCAAAGATGGCTGAACTTAGGTCTGACTCCCTGGGGGCGGTGGCCCTTGTCGGCCCCCGCGCTCTCGCTCAGCTACTTTTGCAGGCAGTACCTTCACTATAACCGACTACTAGCGTAATTTCACTTTAAAAAGCAGAACAAAAGGCGGAAAACGCCACAATCTTAACCTACCAACTGACAACGACTCTCCCTACCTGTGAACACACCTGCACACTCCACACTTCACCTCTCCCTTAGGAATAGTTTGACCCTTAGAATGGTAAGGAATGGAGGTGAAAACCTGGTTATGTTATGCAATATTCTTGTCACTTTAACATAATGCGAGATGTAACTCCTGTAACTTTTGTGTTTACTCAATATTTGTAATATTTGAAAGAGTAGTGATAACTTATGTTTATAATAAAAATGTTTAATAAAAAAATAAAAAAAAAATAAAAAATAGGAGCAAATTAATGCATGAGCCAAACAGGTGAGACAAAATGTTTCTGTAGTTTAAGCTGCTTTTATATTTGTATTTTGCTTTCATTTCAGATGCTTGAGACGGCATGGACTGTTCTTCTCCTCACACAGATAGTGAAAGGTGATCACGTCTGTCTGCCTGTGTAGTTTATTTGTCTTACTTGACTGTTAACTTTATGTCTGTCAGTCCTTGAACTCAACACTGCACCTCCAAAACTCAAAAATATTTGTATCCAGCGAAACTATTTTTCTTAAAATGAAATAAAAAAGTTGTTGCAGTTGTTTTGCCGGTTGGACATGATTCGCTGTAGCTGTAGCAAATCATGGCCGCCCAACATCGCTAAATGTCGACGGCATACGCTGTTGGCATTTAACATTGCACAAGCATTTCTCTTGAAATGCTTGTGCAATGCCGCCCCCTGCACATCAGCCGTTAGCAGGGGATGTCAATCATCCTGATCAGATCGGGAAAAGTCATCTCACAAGAACAGGTAATACGAAGCAGACGCTGAATGTGAATAGCGCTGTGCAATTTCTCTCCTGTTGTTCCGGATTGATCTGTATATCTGTCCCTGTTTCGCATGGTTAAACTTTCTTTATGGTTATGAGAAAAGGTATGGGACGAAACTCTGGATGAGATATGAACGATATTGTAGCCCCCCCACAATGGTCATTTGTTAATCTGCTGAGATATACCTTATCTGGCCACATAGGGAGTGAAGGAATGAATTTGGGGATACCTAGTTGCTGTATAATTGTATGCAGCTGCCGTATATTTGCATGAAACAGTTTAGCTACAAGAATATTCTATGTAGAGACTTGCTTTCTCATATGTGAAGATCTTATTGTCTATTTGCCAGCTTTAATAATTAATACTTATTTAACATTATTCTGGGTACGCCTGTTTCTTGGGTAATGAATGAATTGCATATGCTTAACTTTATATGACCAATCAATGTGTGGTTGTTTTTTTGTTTTTGTTTATTATATTTTTTGCACATGATCACAAATTAATTAAATATACAATATTTACCAGTATCCCTAGTAGTGTTTATTTCTGGGGGGTGACGATTCCTATATCTATTTAATTTATAGGCTTCATATGAGGTTGCTGGATAAGGTTTACTTGTGGACCTCTGTGTAGTTTTATATATATATTTATATATACATAATGTATATAAAAAAAATATATATATATACCTACTGTATATACAAAATATATATATATATATATATATATATATATATATATACATACTGTACATAAAAAAATATATATATATCTATACATATATAAAATGAGCTTGCGCGAAACATATAATTTTAAACTTGTAATATGAGCGCTCTCTGTTGAAAGTATAGGACATGTTAATGGTATGTTGGCTATTCGAAACATTGTTTTGTTATTGTGTCTTACCATGGATACTTAATACCAGTGATATTGTTAACACACCCTGTGCTATCAATAATGCTTCACTTATAACCTAGACTATCGTGTATTGGATACTTAACACATCTGATAATAGCAGGAACACCCACTAAAAAACTGTAGAAAATGTGAGATGCTCATAAATAGGCTCTATAAATGATGAAGATAATCTATCTTTCTCAACAATGTCCTTAAAAAACCACACAAGCTTTTATGGACCTATCTTATTTTTTCTCTGGGTCTTTTCCTATTTGTCTATCTGTCTAGTACAACACATATCTATAGACACAATTTGAAACATTTTTCAATGCTTTCCAGGAGGTGAAGTCTGTTATCCAGAGAGTGGTTGTTACACGGACAGTCCCCCATGGGGAGGAACTCCAGAGAGGCCTATTTCTGCATTACCTTGGTCACCTAAAACAATCAATACTCGCATATTTTTGATTACTAGAGACAATCCAAGTATCTTCCAAGTAAGTAATCTAGTTAATTGCCAAATATAGGTTATCATGAAACATAATATTGTAGACATGAATCATCATACCAATTTATAAATTCAAATTAATCTATTTAAAAAACAACTCAGCTTGATTTATAATCATTATATCCTTATATATTTCCTCATCATTCTGAAAAGTCCTATGACTTTTGCTGGAAGGTTATTCCACTTACTGTATATACTTTTCTGTAGTTAAAGAGACAGTATACACTAATTTTCATGTAACTCCATGTAATAGACACTACTATAAAGAATAAAATACACAGATGCTGATCTAAAAATCCAGTATAAAACCTTTAACATTCACCATTCCTTTTATTCGTTCAAAACGTCATCATGCGCAGGTACCCATTGCCATATGGTGTCTTTGGTAAGTAACTCATCTGCGATTCCAATTAAATCCCCTTTTATCTATCTTCCGGCTTCTACTGAGATACCGGAAACAGAAAACATATTAGGATCTTGAGGTGTACCTGTCTGGGTGTGAATGATAACACACTGATAACGCACTTATATCACTGGATTGCATTGCCAGAAAGGTATTGGAACAGTACATGATGAAAGACCAAGTAACTAAATAATACTTTATTTGTAGACCTTTTATACATGAAGTGGACAACTATATATATTTGTCAAAGAAGGCAAATGGTGAGTGGAGTTTGCCTACTGAAAAATATTACAGCATGTTAATTTGTTTTAAAAATGTTTAGCCTTGGCTAATATGTTTTTCTATAGCAAGACAACAAAAATGCCTTGTAATTACAAGGTGTTTAACGTCCCTTTAACAACATCATATCACAGTAGAATTTTTCACACATTAAAGGGACAGTCTAGTCCAAATTAAACTTTCCTGATTCAGATAGGGCATGCAATTTTAAAAAAAACCTTTCCAATTTACTTTTATCATCAAATTTTCTTTGTTCTCTGTCGAAAGCTAAACCTAGGTAGGCTCATATGCTAATTTCTAAGCCATTGAAGACTGACTTTTACCTCAGTGCATTTTGAAAGGTTTTCACTGCTTGAAAGCGCTAGTTCATGTGTGTCATATAGATAACATTGTGCTCACTCACAAGGAGTTACTTATGAGTCAGCACTGATTAACTAAAGTGCAAGTCTGTCAAAAGAAAAAAAAAGGGGGCAGTCTGCAGAGGCTTAGATATAAGGTAATTACAGAGGTAGGTTGGTAATACAAAACTGGGGAATGGGTAATAAAGGGATTATCTTTCTTTTTAAACAATAACAATTCTGGAGTAGACTGTCCCTTTAAAGTTTCAGTGTGTCACATGATCATTTGAAGCAAACATCAACTTGATTAATCAGAATTTAAACTGACTTTATGTTTCTTTATGCCACAGGAGGTCAATAAGTCAACGATTTCAACATCTAATTTTAAGACCATCAGGAAATCTCACTTCCTTATACACGGATACTTAGAGAAGGGGGACTATATATGGATGGAAAAAATGTGTAAGGTGAGGATGTACACGTATATATGTTACATGTAATACAGACATACAATATAAGGGAAATGATCAATGAGAAAACCCCTTTAATGAAAAAAATCATTAAATTCATACATGTGACAAAAATGTAATGTATTTTTCCATTGCTCAAAATTAAAAAGAATACTTGTTTTGTTCTGCTTCAGGCTTGCTACTACTTTATTTAAAGGGGTAGGAAGGTCAAAACTGAAATGTTCATGAATGCATTTTGATTTTAAATTTATTTATTTATAAAATATTTTACCAGGAAGGATACATTGAGATTTCTCTCGTTTTCAAGTATGTCCTGGGACCATAAAACATTGTATTTATACAATAGGGGACAATAAAATACAAAAACAATATTAATACATAATATATGCAAAATTTAACATAGAACAGGTAGGGAATAGTGATGTCGCAAACCTAAAAATTTTGGTTGGCGAACGGTGGACTCGAACTTACGCAAATGTTCGCGAACCGGCGAACCGGGCGAACCACCATTGACTTCAATAGGCAGGCGAACTTTAAACCCACAAGGACTCTTTCTGGCCACAATAGTGATGGAAAAGTTGTTTCAAGGGGACTAACACCTGGACTGTGGCATGCCGGAGGGGGATCCATGGCAAAACTCCCACAGAAAATTACATAGTTGATGCAGAGTCTGGTTTTAACCCATAAAGGGCCTAAATCACCTAACATTCCTAAATTGTTTGGAATAACGTGCTTTAAAACATCAGGTATGATGTATTGATCAGGTAGTGTAAGGGTTACGCCCGCTTCACAGTGACAGACCAAACTCCCTGTGTAACGCACCGCAAACATCCGCAAACAGTCCATTTGCACAACCAAGAGATAGATAGATTTGATAGATAGATACATTGAAGGCAACTTCAATTAGATTACACTAACAGAATGATGTTTCACAGTCAAAAAAATATATTTTTAAAATATTTACACTACTGTTATAACAAATATGATTGGTGGCACTAGTTGGCAAGTGGGCCTGGCACACACGCTGGGAGGAAGGCAACTGCAATTAGATTACACTAGATGACTGATGTTTCTCAGTCAAAAAAGATTTTATTTTAAATATTTACAATACTGTTATAACAAATATGATTGGTGGCACTAGTTGGCAAGTGGGCCTGGCACACACGCTGACAGGCAGGCAACTGCAATTCAATTGCACTAGCAGACTGATGATTCACAGTCAAAAACGTTTTTATTTAAAATATTTACACTACTGTTATAACAAATATGATTTGTGGCACTAGTTGGAAAGTGGGCCTGGCACACACGCTGGCAGACAGGCAACTGCAATTAAATAACAATAGCAGACTGATGTAAAAGTTTTTTTTTTTTTTTAAAGTTACACTAATGTTACAACAGATAGGAGTGATGGCACTCAGGATAGAAGTAGGCACAGTATGTGCTGGCAGCCTGACACACAGGCTGGCACTAGTGGCAGGCTGGCAACTAAAATTAAATAACACTAGAAGACTGAAGTAAAAGTTTTTTTTTACAAAATTTAAACTAATGTTACACCAGATAGGAGTGCTGGACTGGCACTGAGGATGGAAGTAGGCACAGTATATGCTGGCAGCCTGACACACAGGTACTAATGGCAGCCAGGCTGGCTTGGCAACTAAAATTAAATAACACTAGAAGAGGACTGATGTAAAAAAAAAAATGTAAAAACAATTTACACTAATGTTACACCAGATATAAGTGGTGGAAAAAAGAGCTATTAATCACACTATATGATGTGGGCCTGACACACAGGCCTGATGGAAAATGAAATTAGATTACACTAGCAAAATGATTTAAAAGTTTTGTTGTTTAAATTTACACTAATGTTAAGCAGATATGAGTGGTGGCTGGCACAGAGCAATTAACCACAGTATATGCTGTGTGAGCCTGAGACACAGGCCTGATAGAAAATGAAATTAGATTACACTAGCAAAATGATTTAAACATTTTGTTGGTTAAATTTACACTAATGTTAAGCAGATATCAGTGGTGACACTAATCACAGTATATGCTGTGAGCCTCACACACAGGCTGAAAGCCAGGCAAAAGCAAATAAAATTACAAATAAAAAAAAAAAAATGACTGAATTTATAGCCCTAAAAAGAGCTTTTTGGGGTGCTGTCCTTACAGCAGATATTAGATGAGTCCTTCAGGACTGTAGTGGACACTAAATACACTAGCCTAGCTATTTATTTCCCTATAATGTCAGCAGCAGCAACACTAAAGCTCCTCTCACTAAGAAAGCAAGATCGTAATGAATCTAAAATGGCTGCTGCCAAGGAGCTGGGAGGGTCTGTGAGGGAGTGTCTGCTGCTGCTGATTGGCTCAAATGTGTCAGAAGGCTGTGAGATACAGGGTCAAAGTTTCCTCAATGATGACACATAGGGGGCGGATCGAACATCGCATATATTCGCCCGCAGCAGCGAACAGTTCGCAACACCACTAGTAGGGAATATATAATCAACCATGACAGGTGTATTCTGTTTTGAGATATGTAGAGAGGGATCTCTTAAAGGATATTAGGCTTGGGTAAGGTTTTAAAGTGTGCGGGAGGTTGTTCCATAATTGTGGTGCTCTGTAGGAAAAGGAGGATCAAACTTTTTTTTTTTTGCAATATATACTTCCATTAGCAAAAATACTTACTGTATACTAAAAGTTTTTACTATTACAGCAGCATATGCACATATGCTACATGTGACTAGTGTATTGCGATTCAAGCATTATGCCTGCTCAAAGAGATGCCAATGGTGTGTATTATATCAGTGAAGACTTAATTTGTGTCATACAAGCCACTGCTCACTCTCTGTCCACCCATGCACTTTTAAATTTTGACCTTTCTATCCCTTTAACCACTTAGCGACCAAGGACGTACAGGGTACATCCTACAAAAACTGTCACTGTACGTCCTCAGGGGTTTCAATATTGAGGGGCTCAATATTAAGGCATCACTGCAATACCTTGTTTTACCCACCAATGCAGGGAGAGCCACTCTGTGGCCCTCTCTGCATTGGCCAGCGATGGTGGCGATCATTGATGGGTGCGAGTCATAGCAGGGAGGCGGGTGGGCCTCTTCCTGATCCGGTGCGCACAAGTGGTTGGGAGCGTGCTGGGGGGTGGGAGCGTGCGCCTGGGTGTGTGTGCACACACGCACTAGTACTTTAAAATAAAATAGATTGAAGGTGATGGCATGGAGTGAGAGGGAAAGGGGGGGTTAATAAATGTTAAGAAATGGATCTGGGAGGGGGTAGGCTATTGAGGGGGGCAGCTACACTGCAGGAAAATGGCTTATTTGGCAAAAAAATAAATAAAAAACACTTTTTATTTAGTAAACTGGATACTGGCAGACAGCTGCTAGTTCACAAGATGGCGGCAAATAGGTAGAGGGGGGAGGGTTAGAGAGCTGTTTGGGGGGATCAGGAAGGTTGGGGGCTAAGGGGGATCACACTGCAGAATAAATTAAAACAAAATTTAAAAAATTATATAAAAAAAAGCTTTTTTATTTTAGTACTGGCAGACTTTCTGCCAGTACTTAAGATGGCGGTAACAATTGTTAGGTGGGGGAGAGAAGAGAGCTGTTTGAGGGGGGTCAAGGAGGGATCAGGGGGTCGGATATGTCAGGTGGGAGGCTGATCTCTACACTAAAGCTAAAATTAACCCTACAAGCTACCTAATTAACCCCGTCACTGATGGGCATAATACACGTGTTGTGAGCAGTGGCATTTAGTGGCCTTGTAATTACCAAAAAGCAACGCCAAAGCCATATATGTCTGCTATTTCTGAACAAAGGGGATCCCAGAGAAGCCTTTACAACCATTTGTGGCATAATAGCACAAGCTGTTTGTAAATAATTTCTGTGAGAAACCTAAAGTTAGTGAAAAAGTTAATGATTTGTTTTTATTTGTGCGCATTTGGCGGGGAAATGGTGGCATGAAATATACCAACATTGGCCTAAATCAATAGTTTGGGTTGTCTACTACACTACACTAAAGCTAAAATTAACCCTACAGGCTCCCTATAAGCTACCTAATTAATCCCTTTACTGCTGGGCGTAATACAAGTGTGGTGCGCAGCTAAATTTAGCGGCCTTCTAATTACCAAAAAGTAATGACAAAGTCATAAATGTCTGCTATTTCTGAACAAAGGGGATCTCAGAGAAGCATTTACAACCATTTGTGTCATAATTACACAAGCTGTTTGTAAATAATTTCAGTGAGAAACCTAAAGTTTGTGAAAAAGTGAACAATTTTTTTTATTCGATCGCATTTGGCGGTGAAATGGTGGCATGAAATATACCAAAATGGGCTTAGATCAATACTTTGGGTTGTCTACTAAAAAAATATATACTGTACATGTGAAGGGTTATTCAGGGATTCCTAATAGATATCAGTGTTACAATGTAACTATAGCTAATTTTGAAAAAAAAAATGGTTTGGAAATAGCAAAGTACAACTTGTACATATTGCCCTATAGTTTGCAAAAAAAAAAAAGGAAAGAACATGTAAACATTGGGTATTTCTAAACTCAGGACAAAATTTAGAAACTATATGGGTATTGTTTGCTGACTGTAGATTTGTAACAGATTTTACGCGTCAAAGTTAGAAAAAGTGAGTTTTTTTCCCATTATTTCATCATATTTTATCATGTTTTATAATAAATTATAAGATATGATGTAAATAATGGTATCTTTAGAAATTCCATTTATTGGCAAGAAAAACGGTATATAATATGAGTGGGTACAGTAAATGAGTAAGAGGAAAATTAAAGCTAAACAGAAATGTAAATATAGCCCTGGTCCCAAACGGTAAGAAACTTGAGAAGTGCTGTGGTCACTAAGGTTAAATGGTTAAGTATAATGATAAATGTTTTATCACTTTTTGAGAGATATTATTTCACCCATTACCTAACCTATTTTTATTCTTTTAAATACAAATAAATATAGACAATGGGGTTGATTTATGAAATGACGGACGGACATGATTCACTGTGGCAAACATGTCCACCCGACATCGCTAAATGCTGATTATCATTGCACAAGCATTTCTGGGGAAATGCTTGTGCAATGTCGCCCCCTGAAGGCTCACGTGGAAATAGCTGTATCCGCTGCATAATAAATTGCACGGAAACAGCTGCATCCACAGAATAATAAATCTATCTCATAGTATGTACTAACATCATCTCCAAAGCATTATGTAAATCTATACCCAAAAGAGCTTTTATCTAAAATGACGCATATCATGTTGGCACCAAAATACCTTCCTACAAATGTTTTCCCAACCCTCAGTTTAAAAGTACTGTGGATGGCACCAAGCAACATGTGGAGTAGAATTTTTTTTTTGGGGGGGGGGATGGGGGTTTGGAGATTATTTCGTCTCCCTGCATTAAAGCTTTCAATAGCATAAAGATAGGGAGTAGTGCTTCTTAAACTCCATAGTAGACACATTATACATACACTCTTCTTTGGCAGTCATCAATCATTGGCTGTATACGCTCCCATATCAGCAAGGGGGTGTGTGCAAAATTTGTTGAAATGGTAGTTATAAAATGAATGGCTTAAACAAATATATTCAGCATTTCTTACCAATGTAATTACACACAGTGCAAAACTTTAAATAAAAACTGTCACCAAACCACAATAGAAATTCTAGTTTAGATTAAAACGTCCTTTTATTCAGAAGACTTTTTTGATAGCTGGATTTCTGAAAAAAGGAAGCAGAGATTAAATTCTTGTGATTGTTATTTCTATTTTCATGTTACAAGTGGATATGCGAGCAAATAACTCTGTCCCACAAAGAGTTAAGGACTATTTCCAATCAGAAAGGACAATGGAATTTAATTTCGGTAGGATCTCAGATAATGCATCCTTAAAAAGGCTGCAATAAGCCAAATAGTGGGCAGAGCTCTTTCAAACGTTACCGTTATTGAATCCTTAATATGTGGCCTCACATTCTCCTCATTTTAATTGATTTTAAATTGTTTTACATAAAATTGAAGAGATTGAATACAGAGATACAGAGGGATTATTGATAACGCTGTTTACTTAATATTGTAGCTCAGAAGTGTGAGGATTTGTATCTATCATAAGAATGAATATTTGGTGCAACATTGTTACACTATGAATTTTTATTTCTGTCTCCTTTTATCAGAAATCTAGTCATCTGAGAATTCATCTGAATAAAATGACATTTTGATCTTAAATTTAATCTCTATTTTGGTTTGGTTTGGTGACAGTGTTTATTTTAAGTTGTGCATTGTGTGTCATTAGATTCACATTTTTTTTTTTTTTTTTTTTTTAATCATAATTTTTTTATTGAGGCAATACAAGGCATATAACATAAGAACATATTATACATTTCGTATTTGTTTCTGATGAAACTTGCATACAAAGCGTAGTTTATCTGAATGATAATGAAATATCAACATATAATAAGGGTAGTGAAATCTCAATGAAAACATCATGCATGTAACTCTCCAGACATAATCAGATCAAATTGAGGATACAGAACAATGTATGCAGACATAAGGTAAAATAGACATAATCCAGCATTACCTCTTTTAACTTTTTGTTTCCTATATAAACACAAAGTAAATTTTATATAAGATAAAAATCCTGAACAGCCTATACATCCTATAGAGTGATATACTGAATAAAATAGAGATGTATATGTTATCTGAGATTTTGCAGAATAAAGGAAATCATTAAGAGTTGCTCCTACCAGATGGACAGAATTATAGATGATGTCAGTGAATGTTAATCCATGACTATCAATGGGCCATCCTCACTTCTCTCTGTCTCCTGTAGCTGGATGCCCTAGTAAACCAACCTCAATTTCACTTATAAATATAAGTATAGGAACAACTCATGTCAGCACAATATCTATGGCGGATTAACACCGCCAGTCTAATCTATAAGCTACAATACTTGAGATTATCATAGAGGAGGGGTCATAAACAGGGATCTCAATTCTATTATTGTAATGGTGCGCTATCTTACTTTATGTAGCAACCGAGAGGCTCTTGGTACAATAGAAGATGGGTTTGATTAAGTAAGGGGACCATTAAAGACAAACCTTGTTAATATTGAAATATCTCGACTATTCCTTTCATAGTGGAGTATATGACTATATCCCTATTTGTATAGGAGAATGCGTACCTAGTATGCTTGGGGGAACACTGTGAGAGAGACCAATTATCTGAGAGGTCTCTCAATACACGGGATTTCTATCAAAGAGGCGAAGTAGTCGCCACACGTGGTTAACAAAAATGGTTTAGTCCCGTTAGCTGAGTTATATATATGAATGCATGTTTGGCTAAATCTTAAACAGCAGTATACCTCTCCAAAGGCAACCACACTTATTATATTAAACAGTGCTCCTCACATATAAGCTGCTGTCCCCATACATACAATTATGCATAATAAAAAAAATAGCATGAGTATATGAGTAAATGCATAGTCTGATGGGGGCCCTAATCATACTGCACTGTATACTGGCCACACCAGAGAAGCATGAGATTTATCTCCAAGGACGGTGGCTGTTACTTAATTGGGGATAATAATTCCATCCAAATGTACCCACACAACAGACCATCTAAAATCTAAATGTAAAATTGCTAATAAACTTAGCCCCTTAACTGGTATTACTTATCCCTTGCAAAAGGCTGGCTTTAAACCTAAGGGTATGTAAAAGAGAAAAGCATACATAAGAGAAAGAGAAAATAATAATAAAAAAAAAGGAGACAACAACAGCATAGTTACAATAGAAATGAGAAGGTACTTCAAGACTAATTGTACATCCCTTGCTAGAATGTCCAAAACTCACACTAGATCATGGGTTCATTGCTAACACTAGGAAGCATAATAGTCACTGCAGAGCGTCCATAACTACCCCACGCCAACTCTATTGCAACATCGGAATGGTAAGTAGGACCCAGACCGTGGTGTTATATAGCCATCCACAAAGATACCGGTACAAGATATGCCCGGCCCGGACATCACCTGCCCACTCAGTAGTAACTCTAAGCAGATGCTCCACTGCGCGATACTGGCCAAAGTCGTCAGCCCTTCTGAGCGCCCGGTGCTTTCTGTAAGTATACAGCTCCTAATTGACACGGAACCCTCATCACCCCCGCGGGGACCGGCCGCATCCCCTCCCGGGGGAGCCGAGGGCAACCATGAGCAAATGGTGGACCGCTCTTCAGGTATGAGACCCTTCAGTTGAGACATGGAGCCAGAGTTGTGCGGCACAATATATGGGGAGGGTCCCGGCTGTGGTTCAGTAGACTCGACTGGTCCTAGAATAGCCGCACTCCCCGGCATATTTCCTTGCACTTTGGAATGTGAGCCTGACATACTTGCTGCGTGGCACATATCCCTCAGGTCCGAAAATCTGTAATCGATTAGACAGTCTAGGGCTTTCAATTTAGCTTGTAATATAGTATATGAGTCCTCCATATTATCAGCTTTATGTAGCTTTCTGGATAGTAAAGTTAACTGTAGCAGATTAATACTGCTCTACTCGAGAATAGAAAAGACTCGAGGGGGGTATTGAATGTGTGTGACAAATTAGCGGCCTACCTTCCAGGTTCTGATTGCTAGAACCTAACTGAAGAAAACATATGAATTAAGGTATCATTCGACTCCTTATCTTCTCCTGTGAGATGTCGATAAATCTCAAGATGAAATGCCAGATTTGAGAAGAGTT
Source organism: Bombina bombina (assembly GCF_027579735.1). NCBI lineage: Eukaryota > Metazoa > Chordata > Amphibia > Anura > Bombinatoridae > Bombina > Bombina bombina. The sequence goes on along the minus strand of NC_069507.1, from coordinate 230,643,410 downwards.
ATTCAGTCTTATTGTAGATGTACTCAAGGAGCTAGATGAATTTGCTGCTGTACATGGCCGCCTTCCAGACACGCCCTCCACATTTTTATTTTCAGTCACTAATTAAATAGGAGAGTTTATTTTATATTGCGTACTTACTCACAGATTGCAACACGTTTTTTTATCTTATCTCTTACCAATGTGCTGTCGTTACAGAGCTTACTATGAGCTATAATCTCCCTTTAACAGAGCTGTCTGTTTCTAGACAATGATTCAAGTGGAAGATGTAAACTGCTTCTCTGTTGACTGGGGCGGAGGATCTCGTACTTTTTACTCACAAGCAGTAGCCAATATCCGAGTTGTTGGAGCAGAGGTGGCCGCTTTTATTAACACTCTTGAAGTAAGTAAAGACAAGCAGCTGTTGCTACAAAGCTGTAATATTGTTCCTACCCTATTTTCCTCAGTGATTTCAGTTAACAGTTTTTAACCAATAAATAATTAATATTTTAGTTTGCTCTTAAACTATTAGGTTGTACAAGTCTTATGTTATATAGATTTATATTATAAAGAAAGTAATTTTAAAGGGACACTGTACCCAAAAATTTTCTTTCGTGATTCAGATTGAGCATGAAATTTTAAGCAACTTTCTAATTTACTCCTATTATCAAATATTCTTCATTCTCTTGGTATCTTTATTTGAAATGCAAGAATGTAAGTTTAGATGCCGGCCCATTTTTGGTGAACAACCTGGGTTGTCCTTGCTGATTGGTGGATAAATTCATCCACCAATAAAAAAGTGCTGTCCAAAGTACTGAAACCAAAAAAAACCTTAGATGCCTTCTTTTTCAAATAATGATAGCAAGAGAACGAAGAAAAATTGATAATAGGAGTAAATTAGAAAGTTGCTTAAAATTGCATGCTCTTTCTGAATTACAAAAGAAAAAATTTGGGTTCAGTGTCCCTTTAAAGAAATTAATAGCATTATATATATATATATATATATATATATATATACACACAAAAAGAAACAGAGAGATACTTTTAACAGTATATAGAGTGGTTTAACAGTAAATATAAACACATATGAACTTATATATATTAGAGATGTGTATTCTTTTTCAGATGAATACACATTTGTCATGAAAATTGGATTTTAGCTAAACGAAAATCTGAATGAATGCACAACGAAAATGAAAGAAAACTAAACAATACTGATGAAAATTGCCCTTATTCTATCTTTTACTTGCATTTAAGGGATTAATACCTTTGTTTTCACCTGTACCCTTGAAACATTTACATTCAGTTTAACTCTACTGTTTAACAAAAATGCAATATTTGTGTTGTTTTAAACTAATTGAATATCAAATAGTGATTCCCTGAGTATTCAGCATGAATATATATGTTCAAAATAAAAAATACAAGTACTACAAATGTTTAAGTATTTTTATTAGTCTAGATTACAAGTGGAGCACAATCAATAGCACAGAGTTTGTAATCTTTTACACAACCTTGCACAAAGAACATGGTACAATACAGTATTACAAGGGAATGGTTAAAGGGACATGATACCCAAATGATGAAGCCCTTGAAAGTAATACAATATATCTGTAAAAAGCTGACAGAAAAATATCCCCCAAACATCTCTATAAAAAAAGATATTTACCTCAACATTTCCTCAGTAGCCACATCCCATTGTAAACTGACTTTAAGCAGCCAATTAGGATTCTAGTCCTGGGACTTGCAAGGGAGCGTACATCTGGCATGTGCTGAAGTCCTGTTATTTCCCTCCTCAGTTTAAAGAAGTTTAATATGAAATGTCATGAGATTTCAGTGAAATGTCATGAGATCACTGTAGAGTAAAGATTGTCTTTTTTTTTATAACATGCAGCTGACAGTAGCTGAGGGATAACTGTTCAAAGAGAACTTACTCCAATGAGGTGAAGAAATTTTGAGGTAAAATGTTTTTACATAGAGATGTTCATATTCATATTTTTTTCTCTCAGCTTTATACAGTTATGCTGCATTACTTTCAAGTGGTTTATCTTATGAGTATCATCTCCCTTTAAATATTTTAACCAAAACATGTAAAATACTTTTAGTGAGTAGCTTAGGGAGAGCTATTGGTTCACTCATTGCACTCATATTACAAGCGATGAGTCAATTGTTACGCTTGCGTTTCAAAATGTATCACTTTTTAAGACCTGAACTAAACCGTTATTATAAATAGTATAAAAATGAACTAAATTAAAACTCCACTACTTGCGCATCAATGGCTTAGCACCCTCTGCTTAACACATGTAATATGATTTTTCTCTTAGTTACAATAATGGTGATATCAGCAATATTTTTCAAACGCCATTACCCTAATTTTGGAAATTGTTTATTAGAATATTTTTAGCCACCCTCTTTCAATGGTTCACTTGACTGGGCACAGCCTGGGAGCGCACGCAGCTGGTGAGGTTGGAAAAAGAAAGCCTGGAATTAGGATAATAAGCGGTAAGATCAGCTGGAAAATCTAGTATGTAAATAATATAAATGATGCCGAACTAATTAGACAACAATTACACAATTTCCTTGACTAAACATTGATGGCTCATCAATGTCTATGTTTTAAGTAATATAGAAGGAGTTATTACAGGCTACGTGGAGAGGGGGGGATCTATTTAATTATGGAATCTATTGGCATGTTGTATTAACTGGGTTAAGTACTGAAATAATTAAAATATATGAAAAATAATTAAAAAAAAATTAAAACCAGGTTTGGATCCAGCTGGACCATTATTTGAAGGAACACCCGCTGAAGTCAGACTTGATTTAACCGATGCTGTCTTGGTGCAAGTGATTCACACAAATGCAGCTGATTTTATTCCTTATTTAGGTAAGATGTCAACTCATTACTAGTTAACCTAGAAAATTAATTAATTGGTAGGAGGTAAATTGTAGATGTCACATAGTAGATTATACATTTTTTTTTTGTTTCAGGTTTAGGAATAAAACAGTCAAGTGGACATCTCGACTTCTATCTGAATGGGGGGGAATTTATGCCAGGATGCCCAGAAGTCATAATCAACTTAAGTCTAGACTTTGACAAAGTTTTTGAAGGCAAATATTTTATAATAAAAATAAAAATATATTTAATTCACAAATTATTATCTTTTGCTGAATGTTGCTGTAGCATTAAAAAGGTGATAATAATAATAGTGAGTTTTTTGTTAGTTTTATATATTATTTTATTTTTAATACCTAATTAATATATAGCTTTTAATGGGTTAGATTTATCTAAATAAATAAGTAACTTTTGGCAAAAATGACATTTTAAGGGCCGTTAGCCTGCCTATCCATGATATGTAGGTGTAGTCCCATATATCTTTCAGAGTGCGCAGTTCAGATAAGAGTGGTAGGTAATTCTTTTTGATCATTTGAGGAATATTATGCGATATCTTGACCCCTAGGTGTGATATATAGTTGGTGGTGCAGTGGACTCTGTATTGGGCTGTAAGGGTGTCAGCTGTACCTTGGGAGAGACCCCAGGTATAGATTTCTGTTTTGTCTAAGTTTAATTTATAAAGAGACATATGGCCAAAAGATTCTATGATTTCCTTCAGTCTCGGGAATGAGGATAAAGGGTCTGAAGAAAATATCGTTATGTCGTCTGCAAAGAGCGCTATTTTATGAACAGTGCCATGCAGACGAATGCCATCTATCTTCTTGTCCTGCCAAATTTGTTCCACTAACGGCTCAATTGCAAGGGCAAAGAGGAGAGGTGAGAGTGGACACCCCTGCCTGGTACCATTGGATATTGGAAAGAGGGGTGAGGTAAAGCCCAGGCCTCTGACTACCACTGAGGGGGTAGAGTAGAGAGCTTGGATCGCCTTAATTATTTGATCTGGAAAGCCAAAGGTCTTGAGGACCTCCCATAAGTAGTACCATCGAACGCGGTCAAAATCCTTCTCTGCATCTAACGAGATTACAGAGAATGGCTTATTAAGTCTAACAGATTCTGAACAGATATTTAGCAGACGCCTAGTATTATCAGGCCCTTCGCGATCTGGAATAAATCCTACCTGATCCAAGTTTATAAGTTGTGGGAGTAGTCTAGAGATACGGATAGCAAGTAGTTTAGCATAAATTTTAACATCCAAGTTAATCAAGGAAATTGGTCTATAATTAGAGCAGAGCGATGGGTCTTTTTGTGGTTTGGGGATAGTGGTCTCCGTGGCTTCCAAAAATTCCCTACTAAAGCTTCCCTGTTCTCTAGCTTGGTTAAAGAATATTAGGAGTAATGGGGTTAGTTCATTTATATATGTTTTATAAAACGCTGCCGAGAAGCCATCTGGACCTGGTGCTTTAAAAGGTTTTAAACTCACTATTTACTTGTTTAATTTCTTTTAGCGTGAAGGCAGATAAAAGTGTTTCTCGGTCATCTAATGACAGGGAAGGAAGATTTAAGTTTCTTAAAAAGGAGCAAATATTAGAAGTAGAGGCTAGCGAGTGTCAAGCTTTATTTTCTAAATTATATAATTTTGAATAAAATTTTTCGAAACAGGCACCGATATCAGAGGGTTTACGATAGATCTGATTCTCAGATTGAATGTGGTGGATTCTCGACATGCTCATTCTATTTTTAAGCTTGTTAGCTAGAAGTGTGTCTGCCTTATTGCTCTTGTGATAAGTAAGCTGTTTCAATCTAAATAGATTTACTTGGGTGCGTTTCAGTTCTAGCTGGTTAATATGACTCTTGATCTTTATAATGTTGGCTATAGTACTTTCTGAGGGTGTGTGTCTATTAAGGAGTTCTAGCCAGCGCAATTCAATATGAGCTTTGGAGAGGGGAAGGCCAGAGAGTTTTTTTAAGTGGGCTTGCCTCTTAAGTATAAGGCCTCTAAAGGTGGTTTTTGCCGCACCCCAAAGGGTGTCGTCCCTGACCTGATTATTATAATTGGATTGGCAGTGGAATATAATATCTTTTCTAAGACTTTCCTTGAATGCCGCGTCTTGAAGGATATCGTGTGGGAGGTGCCAAGAGGGTCTCGCATTGTATTGTTCTATTGGGTGAAAGGTCACTGTGACTAGGTCATGGTCAGACCATGGGCATTGGGAAATGTTAGAGTGTTTTACCTGGTCAAGGGTTTCTGCTGAGCAAAAGACATAGTCAAGTCTGGAGTATGTTTTATGAGGATGCGAAAAGTGAGTATAGTCCCTATCCCTAGAGTGAAGCGATCTCCATATATCATAATATCCATGATGGGCAATAATTTGTCTGAACTTGTGGGACAACTGAGCAGAGGGGGCTGTATGTTTTGTGTGGGTAACTGTTTTCCTGTCTAATGTTGGGTCCCAGGTCATATTGAAGTCTCCTGCTAGGAGGACTCTGCCTATTTTAATCCGGTCAACTGTGAGCAGTACTCGTTTGAGGTATCTGGGTTGGTGTGAGTTAGGGAGATAAATAGAGACTAGAGTGTGGTCGATATGGTCCAATTTACATGTTAAAATAAGAAATCTAGACTGCGGATCTTTAAGGACTTGAATTTGCTCATAAGCTATTCTTTTGTGTATAAGAATCGCAGTGCCTCTGGCTTTTTTGGAGAAGGAGGTGTATTCAAGAACAGTGTAGTCTTTAGATATTGGGCCAGGAGGGTTATCCAGAGACCAGTGTGTCTCTTGGAGGAAGGCCACATCTGGGTTATGAAATTTAAGCGACCTAGCCAGAAGGCTACGCTTATGTGGAGAGTTTAGGCCTCTGACATTATGGGTTAGGATTTTAAGAGAAGGCATAGAGGCCTATAAAGGGTAGACCAGCTCTATTGAGAAAAGGTAATCTAGTAGGGGTGGGTGAGAAGAGGGATAGGGAGCACGTATAGGGAGAAGGTCAGCGAAAGTAGTTTGCTGCGCTGGAGCCCTAGCGTGGGCTACCTATGGGGGGGAGACAAACAGACAAAAACAGGGGTCAAAAAGGTGAACCCTGCTCCGCAGTAGTTACTTAAACTAAACTACAACTTCAGGTATACTTAACTAATAATGAAAAGTCAAACTTAAAAATGGTAAACAAACATACAGTGCAATTGTACAAATTTCTTATCAATTTCTAAACTTTAACTGGAGCCTCAATTATGGTTAGTTAGAGTCAGAATGAACTTCAAGCTGAACAGAACCTAAGTAAGTTCCCATAGGGGCAACCAGACCCATTTTACGGTGGATTAGTTTTAGGTTTCTTCGCTCTTTGTTCTTTAGTGGTCCATTCGGGAGCCGAGGCTCTCAGTTTTGGGTAGGTAGGTTGCAATGCTGGAGGTTGTTCTGAGTGTAGGCCCCAGGTGGTCAGCAGAGCCATGCCCTGTGGTATGGTAGTTATTGTGTGGGTTTGGTTGTTTCTGGTAACCACAAGGTTTGTAGGATGCCCCCACCTGTACTTAATGTTAGCTTTCCTAAGAGTTAAAGTAATTTGTTGAAAATTTTTACGGTACTGGAGTGTATGAGTCGAGAGGTCAGGTAGGAGTTGAATATCCTTAAATTTCTCTGGCATAGATGGCCTTTTAAATGCTGCTTGCATGAGCTTATCTTTGTATATGTAACTGTGAAAGCAAACAATTACATCTCTCGGTTTGTCGGCAGGAGTGGATCGTGATCTTAGGGCTCTGTGGGCTCTTTCCATTGTATCAATTAACCCCTCTGGGGTGCCCACGAGTACTGCATACAATTCCCTCAGAAATGGTTGAAGTTCAGCATTCTCTACAGTTTCTGGGATGCCTCTAAACCAAATATTATTCCTGCGGGACCTGTCCTCTATATCTGCCATTTTAAATTCCAGTTGAGTCATCTGGTCTGCCAGGGTTTCAGAATAGGTGAGCAGATTTGTGTGGTCTACCACTAAATCATCTTGTTTCCGCTCGAGTACTTCAACTCTCTCACCTATCTCTGAGAATTATTTTTTCAGTTCCGCAGATGAGCGCTGAATTTCCTGTGTAATAGAGCGTGTCTGATTAGCCAGCATGTGTTGTAGACTTGCCTTTGTAATATAATGATGTGATGGTGCTTCTGAGTGCACACTCGAGTGGGATTCAGCATCCAACGACTCAGGATCACTGAGCTCCTCATTGGGGACAAGATTAGGTTCCTTTCCAGATTGAGTGAAGTGGTCGTAAACAGTTTTTTTAGTGTTAGTGGGGGTTTTCCCCAGTCGCCTGGAGCCATGAGGCATGGTGAAGAGGTTGTTAGGTATTTCTGTAAATCAAAAATTAGGAACAAACTTTTTCACTTCCTCTCTTTTTTTTTTTTTTAAATATAAGACACTCCTAGACTGACTCTAAAGACATAAAGTACCGTATAGCAAAGTTTACCAGATATACTACATATATTCAGACTGCGGAGCAGGGACTCTTAACATCTCCTGTGTTTATGGAATTTTGTTAAAACATCACATAGCAGACAGTAATTGTGCCTTTCAACATTAGAATACAAGCTAAAATGAATAGGTCCCCAGCACCTCAGGGAGAAACGGAATACGACTTTGCAGAAGGGGAAAAGGAAAGGGGAAGTGACCAGTCCAGACTAGCTGGACCGGAAAGGGAGAGGTGCCAGGGTAAGCCTGCTACTAGTGTAAGTCGAGAGAGTACTGGATGTGTGTTAACAGGGTACCTTACTAGTGAGATATTGAGAGGGGATAGTGTAATGCAACAAGTGGACCAAGAATATAGATGGTTGTATTGTTTTTCAGAATCTGATGTTTCTCTTAGGTCACGTGGGTGAGGGATGAGGGTAAGTTACGTTCTGTAATAATAAAAATGCAGTATGGTATAACCTAGGTGTGCGTGATGAGTGTGTGTCAGTATATGGAAGATTAAAGAGGTATGTTCTGTGTGAATGTACAGTAAAGGGGAGTGTTCTGGTTCTAGTCTGGCTTAAATGTGTTGGCCAGGGGTATGTTGTCCTGGTGTGGTGGGTGATCCTGAGAGGTTGTCAGTGTGTTATACCAATCCTGAGAGGTATCTTGGTGTCTAGAAAAGGAAAAGGTAAGTAGTGTGACTATCCTATATAATCAATACTCATAAACCAAGGAACAACACATATAAATAGCAATACAGTGAAAATAAATGCACTCCACTCTGTTTGCAACAGAGAACATTTGGCTGACGCAGCAGCTAGGTAGAAAACAGAGGGTAAAACACTTGGTGTCCTAAGTTATTACTCTGAACGTGGGATTGGCTTAAGTTGCTGTCAGATAAGGGCTAGTGCTATCAGACACCACCCTGAGGAGTGCATTACCAAGTAAAAAGGGATTGTTCAGACTTTCTAAATAAGGTGTCTGTGAGATTACTATGTAAGAAAATGTTCAGTCTCTAGAGACTCAGATGAGGAAAGTAATCTATACTATTAAATTAGTTATTCTGTCTCCATGAGTGTTACCTAAGAGAAGGCTACAGGACCTTGTATATTGCAGGGTGTTTGTGACTTTAATCTCAAGTATTTGGTTTCAGGACCCTTTCTGAGGGTGATGCAGATGCTGTTAGGGGTACTCCTTTTAAATCCCTCACAATTATAATGATAGTTCAGTGGTTACCAGCAAGTGTGAGTTTTTTGCCAAATGCCAGACGGGCCTCAGCCGCTCAGTAGGGGACTCCTTATGAATCCAGTGAACTGGGCCTCACAGCACGTTTATCATGCCAAGCTTTATATGCTGCTTTCCCCAAGTTATGAGTAGGGCTGCTATGTGCAGCCAGACTTAAAGGTCAGGCTATTTATACTAAGTCTGTCCCTCTTAGCCCCTTCGACTTTCAATTTAGTCCCTCTTACCTCTGGGTATGGAAGGGCCTCCGGTGTCAGGAGTCAGGCTCCTCAAGACCTCTGCCCTCTCCTGCCTGTGCCAAATAGCTGGTTCTTTCCGGTCAGCCAGTCTGTTCCCAGCGGGGTAAACCAGCGGTCTGTCTGAGCGGCCTCCAGCCGCGCTTGCATGGGGAAGGTGAGGCGCTTGGAAATATGGTGGAGCTTCGCGCCAAAATCTGCCGGGAGGAAAGGAGTCCAGGTCCAGTCCAGAGGGGACATTTGTGCCGTTCACCAGGGCAGTAGTCAGAGATCTGGTGATCCGCCGGGAAGTGAGTCGATGTGCCTCCGGCAGCAGCTCTTAACCGGGTAAGCGGGTTGCTGTGATAGAGTGCCGTAGCACCATGCGGCTTCTCAAAGTGGCGGTCCGATGTCAGCCTAGAAGGGCTATTTGCTTGTTGAGGGGGTACTTGATAGGTAGATAGTGTTTCAGTACTGGACCCCGGTCCTCCGAAGCAGTTCTAGAGTAGCTTCTCCTATGCGCTGGGGCACTCTTGGTCTGTCTGCTACCGGGAGTCCACAAGTGTGTTAGAGTAGTCAAATTTTAGTCGAATTCTGCTCTCACGCACTAAATCAACTACTAGTATACTTTTTATGCCCACTTTTTATGCCGCCCCCTGCACATTCGCTGACAATCGACCGCTAGCAGGGGGTGTCAATCAACTAAATCCTATCTGATTGGGCTGATTGCTGCCCGCTGCCTCAGGTGGCGGACGAGTTAAGGAGCAGCGTTCTTATAACCGCTGCTTCTTAACTTACATTTCCGGCGAGCCATTAAGTATGTGGGTAGATAGCAGCATCCGATGCTTGGTAAATCTACCCAATAAATCAATGGGATTTTATTTAACTACCTTTTCATACATCTTATACACATCTATGATAACAGTATTATATCATATGTTGCAATAGGGATGTTTAAAATAATATTTTATGTAGAGCATGTATCTTGTATCTTACAATATTTTATCATCTATACTTGTTAAAATATTTTTAGTAATTCAATTCAATACAGACTTATTTTATAAAGGGTAAAAAACATATTTAGATATTTTAGCAGCATTTTGTAATCTGTTTATTCTCTTTTATTACTTGTATGTCTTATTTTACTAGGACTTGTAGAAACTGCCGCATGCCATCATTCACGGAGCAGAAGATACTATACCGATAGTATTCTGCATCCTGATGGATACATTGGTTTCCCCAGCCCCTCCTACAGTGAATTTCAGAAAGTAAGTTTTGACTTATGGGGGTCGATTTATTAAGCAGCTGATGCTGCATCAAAGCTTCATAATTTCTCGTCCGCTGCTCCTTAACTTCTCCTCCACTTTTTAGGTGACTGCCCCTGCTAGCGGCCGATTGGCTGTGAGTGAGCAGGGGGCAGCATTGCGCAAGTATTTCACCAAAAATGTGTGTGCAATTTTAAATAGCAAGGTCGAGCGGACATGATTCACTACAGTGAATCATGTCCGCTCGACCTTTGGTAAATCTACCCCTTAGTGTCTTTTTATTTCTAGAGCTAAAAACTATTTTAAATGATTATATAAGATGTAAAATTATTGTATTTTAGATTAATTGATTATGATCATGTTGAAAGGGGTTACTACTAAAATTGGCTTTACTATATTTTAAAACTGTAAAAGGACATTGTACTCAAAAATATTCTATTATCTATATTCAAGAACACATTTTAAAGTCTCTTTATTGGAATACAACCATAAAATAAAGGAGATTTGTATGCAATATTAAAAAACAGAAAAAAATCAGAAAAAACAGCTTCTATAGGCTAAAGTGGCAAGTATTTAGTGTGACCTCCCCTTACGCTTGAGCATCCTGGTTCTGTAAACCTAATTGGAATGGAACCCTAATTAATGTAATTGTTAACATGCTAACACCTGTATTTCTTCTACTATTTTATGTCAAAATGACTGCTGTTAAAAAGGTCTATTACACCAGGTTTTTGCAAGACATGCTTGATCATTACATACACATGTGGAATGAGTTTAATTCATTGGAAGCTTGCTAATAAGACCAACTTTCAATCAAATCATTCCATTCAAATACCTAAGATCAAAGAGGTGCATCATCAAGGCCACACACGGAGGGAAATCAGCAAACAAACGGGATACTCAAGATGTGGTTTTTAAGCTGTTATAAAGAAATTTGAAGAACCAAGAAAGGCTGAGAAAAAAAAGGACTGGAAGGCCAAGAAAACTTTAAAAATCGGATGAGAAGTTTCTCAGAGTTTATACTTTGAGAGATCGGAAGTCCAGCAAAGACCTGGCTCAGCATCTGGCAGCTTCATCAGAATGCCAAGGAATGGTCTTTGTGGAAGGTTAGCAGCCAACAAACCACTTTTTTTCGGAAGGGGAACAGAGTGAAAAGACTAATATATTCTAAAGCTCCCAGTGATTGGAATGAAGATCAGTGGAAAAGACTATTATGGATTGACAAATCCAAGTTTGACATTTTTGTCTTCGACAATGTGTGAGAAGAAGAGTTGTAGAGAGATGGAAGAATGAGTTCTTGCGGCCTTCAGTGAAACATGGTGGATGGTCTGTCTTGGTTTGGGGCTGCATTTCTGCCAGTGGTGTTGGTGATATTGTCCAAATTGATGGGATCATGAATGCATAAAAGTACAGTCAGGTTTTAATTCATCATGCCATTCCTTCTGGAAAGCGCCTGATTGGGAATGGTTTTATTTTACAGCATGATAACGATCCCGAGCACACTGCTAATACAGTGAAATCATATTTGGAGGGGAAAACAGCTGATAAAGAGTCCAGACCTGAATATTATACAGACTGTATGGGATCACCTGGACAGCGAAATAAATAAAAGACAACCTAAATCTTAAAGAAGAACTCTGGGAAGTGTTGAAAGAACCATTGTTTAATGTACCATATTACTTCAGACAGTCTCCCCAAAGGAGTTCAAGATGTGCTTAGTGCCAAGGGAGGTCACACTAAATACTGGCTTTTGCCTGAAGGAGCCATTTTTTTCTGAAAATTGTGGGTTTTTTTTTATATTTTGTGTACATATTTCCTTTATTTTCTGTTTGCATCTTAATAAAGAGACCGAAAAAGAAATATGGATGGTCATTAAAACTTTGTTTGCTATACAAACACACATACTGTATATATATAACTTAAATAAAGATGACCGCACTCGCTGGATTTCACCCAAATCCAGCAAGTGCGGTCATCTTTATTTGATGATGTGCTCTACTTTACCAGCACCCAGTTTAAGACTTTGGGCCCGATTATCTAAACTTCGCCTGTCTGACATGGTTTTTCACGTAGACTCTTGCAGGTGCTGCCTAGTTTTAAAAAGAGGCAGTACCTGTTTGTGTGTGTGGTGTTTTAAAAAAGGGGCCATACCTGTTTGTGTGTGTGTATATATATATATATATATATATATATATACATATATACATATATACAGTATATATATATACTGTATATATATATATATATATATATATATATATATATATATATATATATATATATAATAATTCTATAATATTTAATAATGTGTTTTACTGCGTATTTAAATATGTAACTTTCAAAATTTCTTTATATAGGGGAAACTTTCTTTGTACTTTTAAATTGATATCCCTATTTATATCTACACTTATCTATACCTGTATATATTCGTATAGATATATAGGTATAGAAATAGATTTTACATTAACATTATCAGATATATAGAAAAATATATTTATGAAGAAAAAGAAAAATATTATATGTGAAGAACATTGGAATGTAAAATATGCGTAACGCTCTTCGGATTGCGCACTGAGGTCTACCCACCACTGGTTCTAAAAAGTTTGTTAAAAATGGCAATATTATTTATTTTATTGTTTTATTTATTTTGTATTCAGTTTTGTATGTAGTGTACAAATCCTGATACAGATTTAAAATAATTAAAATACCCTTGTAATAAAAACTGTTTATGTGCTCTTTATTGATTTAATCATTATGTTGACCTTTTTACAGATTTCTTGCTTTTTATTTAATTCAGTTTAGAATGTATAACAACTCGCAATTCATGTCTGTTTTTAAAATGGCAGTTTTTAATTATTAAACCGCATGTTGAATATATGCTTACTCCAAATCAAAAACAATACAATATAACAATAGACTGGATTTTGTTCCTACTTTCACTGGGGACACTTTAGAAACCAATACATTTTTTATTGCAGTAAGATAAACTGATAGTTTCTTCTCATCTCCATAGGGCACTGCTTTCCCATGTCCCACTGGTGGTTGCCCTCTCATGGGGCACTATGTTGATACCTATGCTGGGATCACATCAAACAGTCAGTCTTTTTACTTGAATACTGGAGAAACAGAAAGCTATGCACGTAAGATTAAATATTTAACTACTACATTTATTTACTGTATTTTTTTATTTTTCTCTAAAAGCAGGAATAAGTATTTGTTCAAGTATTTTTTTCTTGTCAGCAATATAAAGAAATATATTAGATTCCTATCTACATATAAGTTATTCCAATGTATAGTTATGGGGTGAATGGATATAAAAAATAAATCTATCACACACAGCTGTCCTGAGATGTTAAGAGTGGTCTTGATTTGCCTGCTGTCCTTCTTCCATTACCTTTTCCATGTTGCACCACCCTTGCATTATTTTGAGCGTTTCGTCAGTGACTTTTTCTTCCATTTTCAAATATGTTGATTTTAGAAGTGCCCTAATACACAATGGGGCCTAGTTATCAAGCCGTCAACCTCAAATACGCTGGAATTCCGCAGCGTTTTTGTGGCGAGGCTGATTCGCCTTAGTTATCAAAGCCTAGAGACCGGCAAAAGTAGAATTTTGTGACGTAAGCTTCGATCCGCCGGACTCAGTCCGACACAGATCGATTCTTACGTCACTACAGATGCTCCGCACACAAGTGCGTTAGTGCGGCACTATCTGACTACTTTTGCTAGTTATCAAAAAACTAGCAGGTACGTTCGGCACTTTTCCGGCCCAGCGTACCAGGTTTTCAATCCACCGCCCTGGAGGCGGCGGATCCCATAGGAATCAATGGGAGTCTGACCTTAGCGAAAGTACAAGTTCGCTGCTGCCAGACATCCCATTGATTTCTATGGGAGATGTCTGCACCTAACACCCTTATATGTACCCCGAGTCTAAACACCCCTAAGCTGCCCCCCCCTACACCACCGCAACTAAATAAAGTTATTACCCCCTAAACCGCCACTCCCGGAGCCCACCGCAAGCTACATTATACATATTAACCCCTAAACCGCCACTCCCTGACCCCGTCGCAAATATAATAAATGTATTAACGCCTAAACCACCGCTCCCGGACACCGCCGCAACCTACATTATACCTAGTAACCCCTATCCTGCCCCCCCTATACCACCGCCCTCTATAATAAAGTTATTAACCCCTATCCTGCTGATCCCACACCTCGCCGCAACTAAATAAATAGTTTAACCCCTAAACTGCCACTCCCAGACCCTGCCGCAACCTATATTAAATTTATTAACCCCTAATCTGCCCCCTACACCGTCGCCATCTATAATACATTTATTAACCCCTATCCTGCCCCTCACTACACCGCCGCCACTGTAATAAATTTATTAACCCCTAAACCTAAGTCTAACACTAACCCTAACACCCCCTTAACTTAAATATTAATTAAATAAATCTAAATAATATTTCTATTATTAAATAAATTAATCCTATTTAAAACTAAATACTTACCTTTAAAATAAACCCTAATACAGCTACAATATAAATAATAATTATATTGTAGCTATCTTAGGATTTATTTTTATTTTACAGGCAAATTTCAATTTATTTTAACTAGGTACAATAGCTATTAAATAGTTATTAACTATTTAATAGCTACCTAGCTAAAATAAAGAGAAATTTACCTGTAAAATAAAAACTAACCTAAGTTACAATTACACCTAACACTACACTATACTTAAATAAATTATTCCTATTTAAAACTAAATACTTACCTGTAAAATAAACCCTAAGATAGCTACAATGTAATTAATAATTACATTGTAGCTATTTTAGGATTTATATTTATTTTACAGGTAACTTTGTATTTATTTTAGCTAAAATAAATACAAAATTACCTGTAAAATAAATCCTAACCTAAGTTACAATTAAACCTAACACTACACTATCATTAAATAAATTAAATACAAATAACTACAATTAAATACAATTACATAAACTAACTAAAGTACAAAAAATAAAAAAGCTAAGTTACAAAAAATAAAAAAATAGGTTACAAACATTTAAAAAATATTACAACAATTTTAAGCTAATTACACCTAATCTAAGCCCCCTAATAAAATAACAAAGCCCCCCAAAATAAAAAAATGCCCTACCCTATTCTACATTAAAAAAGTTCAAAGCTCTTTTACCTTACCAGCTCTTAAAAGGGCCTTTTGTGGGGCATGCCCCAAAGAAAACTGCTCTTTTGCCTGTAAAAGAAAAATACAACCCCCCCCAACATTAAAACCCACCACCCACATACCCCTAATCTAACCCAAACCCCCCTTGAAATAACCTAACACTAATCCCCTGAAGATCATCCTACCTTTAGTCGTCTTCACTCAGCCGAGCCACCGATGGAACTGAAGAGGAGATCCAGAGAGGCAGAAGTGATCCTCCAAGGGGCCCTGAAGAAATCTTCCATCCGATGAGTGATCCTCCAGTCGGCGCTGAAGAAGTCTTCCATCCGGGTGATGTCATCTTCCAAGTGGCGCTGAAGAAGTCTTCTATCCGGGCGATGTCATCTTCCAAGCAGAACAGCCAATAGAATGCGAGCTCAATCTGATTGGCTGATTGGATCAGCCAATCGGATTGAACTTCAATCTGATTGGCTGATTCAATGAGCCAATCAGATTTTTCCTACCTTAATTCCGATTGGCTGATAGAATCCTATCAGCCAATCGGAATTGAAGGGACGCCATCTTGGATGACGTCCCTTAAAGGAGCCTTCATTCGTCGGTAGTCCGTCGGGAAAGAAGGATGTTCCGCGTCGGCGGGATGAAGATTGAAGATTGAAGACCCCGCTTGGAAGATGACATTGCCCGGATAGAAGACTTCTTCAGCGCCGCTTGGAAGATGACATCACCCGGATGGAAGACTTCTTCAGCTCCGACTGGAGGATCACTTCATCGGATGGAAGATTTCTTCAGCACCCCTTGGAGGATCACTTCTGCCGCTCCGGATCTCCTCTTCAGTTCCATCGGTGGCTCGGCTGAGTGAAGACGACTAAAGGTAGGATGATCTTCAGGGGATTAGTGTTAGGTTATTTTAAGGGGGGTTTGGGTTAGATTAGGGGTATGTGGGTGGTGGGTTTTAATGTTGGGGGGGTTGTATTTTTCTTATACAGGCAAAAGAGCAGTTTTCTTTGGGGCATGCCCCAAAAAAGGCCCTTTTAAGGGCTGGTAAGGTAAAAGTGCTTTGAACTTTTTTAATGTAGAATAGGGTAGGGCATTTTTTTATTTTGGGGGCTTAGATTTGTTATTTTATTAGGGGGGTTAGATTAGGTGTAATTAGCTTAAAATTGTTGTAATATTTTTTAAATGTTTGTAACCTATTTTTTTATTTTTTGTAACTTAGCTTTTTTTATTTTTTGTACTTTAGTTAGTTTATGTAATTGTATTTAATTGTAGTTATTTGTATTTAATTTATTTAATGATAGTGTAGTGTTAGGTGTAATTGTAACTTAGGTTAGTTTTTATTTTACAGGTAAATTTCTCTTTATTTTAGCTAGGTAGCTATTAAATAGCTAATAACTATTTAATAGCTATTGTACCTAGTTAAAATAAATTGAAAGTTACCTATAAAATAAAAATAAATCCTAAGATAGCTACAATATAATTATTATTTATATTGTGGCTATATTAGGGTTTATTTTAAAGGTAAGTATTTAGTTTTAAATAGGATTAATTTAGTTCATAATAGAAATATTATTTAGATTTATTTAATTAATATTTAAGTTAGGGGGTGTTAGGGTTAGTGTTAGACTTAGGTTTAGGGGTTAATAAATTTATTACAGTGGCGGCGGTGTATTGGGGGGCAGGATAGGGGTTAATAAATGTATTATAGGTGGCGACGGTGTAGGGGGGGCAGATTAGGGGTTAATAAATTTAATATAGGTTGCGGCAGGGTCCGGGAGCGGCGGTTTAGGGGTTAAACTATTTATTTAGTTGCGGCGAGGTACGGGATCAGCAGGATAGGGGTTAATAACTTTATTATAGAGTGCGGCAGTATAGGGGGGGCAGGATAGGGGTTACTAGGTATAATGTAGGTTGCGGCGGTGTCCGGGAGCGTCGGTTTAGGGGTTAATACATTTATAAGAGTTGCGGCGGGGTCTAGTAGCGGCGGTTTAGGGGTTAGTAACTTTATTTAGTTGCGGGGGGATCCGGGGGCGCAGGTATAGGGGGTAGAACAGTGTAGTTTAGTATGGGTGCTTAGTGACATGCTAGCAATAAAGCTGTAAAAAAGCCGAAGAGCAGCGAGATCGGATGAGTGATAACTCTCACAGTCCGCTGCTCATTGCCCCGTACTTGGTGCGCGGCTTTTTGACAGATTTATTGATAACTTAGGCAAATTTTTTCAGGTCCGCGGCGGCGATGGTAGGCGAGCTTAGGCAGGCGTATTGGGCCGGCGAAGGCAGGAAAGTTGACACGTTGATAACTATCCCCCAATATCTCACACAGCAAAGGAGAACTACCAGTGACACAGAAAAGCAATGATTCAACACTGGTGTTCTACAGTGTTCTCGAGGCGTGATACTGCATGGCAATTTTATTATACATTTGGTTAAAAACTATGATGATAAAAATACAGTTCTATAAATATTTCCAAAAATTAAAAGTTCACCATAAAAAAAGTCATTTTAATTGCACCTGATTTGCATCTATATTTCTATTTTATCACGTTAGTATATTTGTATTTTTGAATTTCCCATTATAGCATGTTAACGCAACTGAGGGTTTAGTTTTGTGGCCAATACAACTTTGTGTAGTGGATGTAACCAATGAGAATGATTCAGAATATTTGATTTTAGCCCCTCACATATTCAGTCTATAGACTTATTTAAAAAAGATTTCAGGTGCTATGAAAGGGTTCATTTGATTTTTGACTTTGGGGCCGAATTATCAAACTCTGAATGGAGCATGATGCCCCTGTTTCTGCACGAGCCTTCAGGCTCGCTGGAAAAAGCAGTTATGAAGCAGCCGTCTTTAGACCGCTGCTCCATAACTTGTCCGCTTGCTCTGAGGCAGCGGAGTCAATCCGCCCAATCCTATACGATTGGGCTGATTCACACCCCCTGCTAGCGGCTGATTGGCCTCGAATCTGTATGGGGTGGCATTGCATTCACAAGAACTGCTTGTGCAATGATAAATGCCGACAGCGTATGCTGTTGTCTTAAATTTGATACAAATAAAGTGTGAGCTTTATCATTACGGGTTGACCCAGCCTTTTTGTTGGAAGGTAAGTTTGTAGTAGTTCTATAAATGTAAACTAAAAGTTACTCATTTAAGAATAACATTTTAATGTAGACAGCCTTCTATCACAGTACTGTAGTTTATTTTTCTGACTACTTGATGCTCTATCTATTCAGGCTGGAGATACAAAGTGTCTATCAAGATTACTGGCTCATCAAGCTTAACAGTAAATTACCAGGTTGCTTTATTTGGAACAAATGGAAATACTAAACAATATGAAATTTACAGGTAGGTGAACACAAGAGCACAAGGATGAACTAACATAAATGTTTGCATTTTTCAGTATATCAGAACCTGCTTGTGCTAATGAAACCTCTGGGGAAGAACATCTGTATATTCTATAGATTTGTCTTAATAGATAATCTGAAGGGACAGTAAACACCTTGTAATTCTAAAATTTGTATGCAGTTTTCCAATAGATTGATATATCAGCAGATTCTGATTCTGAACAGTATTAGTGCAGGTTAACACCTTGTTTTTGTCAATTTGTTCAATTGTCAAACTCCACCCATAGTTTTCCTTATTTGGAGGAGCCAAAGTGCCCCTGTCCTTATGTTAACAAAATCTCCATTGTTTGGCTTCAACACAACTGATAATTAAAAGGATGTTGCAAGATTAGGCTTGTGGAATATTATCAATAATTATAGTTAAATTACAGAAAAAGAGGTAAAAAAAAAGTATATTTCAAGTTCCTTTACTGCACATACACCTTATGAGTTTTGAGCTAAACAGGGTGGAAAATGAACACAAAAAAGTTGTGTTATTTCACCCCCCCCATATTGCTGCCATTACGAGTTTATGAAAAGCCTCCTTGTGCGTGCGATATGGTGGCGTTAAGCTCCATACCGCACAAAAGCCAAGGGCTGAGAATACATGCTCGCGCATGCTTTCCCCCATAGACATCAATGGGGAGAGAGTGTTAGAAAAAAACTAACACCTGAAGTGTGGAATGGCGATCACGGTAACGCAACCCCATTCATGTCTATAGGGAAAAAAAGTTACGTTTAAACCTAACACCCTAAAATAAATCCCAAGTCTACACACCCCTAATCTGCCGCCCCCCACATCGCTGACATCTAAATAAAGTTATTAATCCCTATTCCGCCACTCCCAACATTGCCGCCATTATAATAAAGTTATTAACCCCCTATTCCACCGTTCCCCACCATCGCCGTCACTATAATAAAGTTATTAACCTCTATTCCACTGCTTCCCAACATCACCGCCACTATAATAAAGTTACTATCCCCTATTCCGCAGCTCCCCGACATCGCCACCACTACAATAAAGCTAATAACTCATATTCCACCACTCCCCAATAGTGATGTCGCAAACCTAAAAATTTCGGTTCACGAACAGCGGACTCGAACTTCCGCAAATGTTCGAGAACCGGCGTACCGGGCGAACCGCCATAGACTTCAATAGGCAGGCGAACTTTAAAACCCACAAGGACTCTTTCTGGCCACAATAGTGATGGAAAAGTTGTTTCAAGGGGACTAACACCTGGACTGTTGCATGCCGGAGGGGGATCCATGGCAAAACTCCCACGGAAAATTACATAGTTGATGCAGAGTCTGGTTTTAAGCCATAAAGGGCCTAAATCACCTAACATTCCTAAATTGTTTGGAATAACGTGCTTTAAAACATCAGGTATGATGTTGTATCGATCAGGTAGTGTAAGGGTTACGCCCGCTTGACAGTAAAGGACCAAACTCCCCGTGTAACGCACCGCAAACAACCGCTAACAGTCCATTTGCACAACCACGAGATAGATAGATTTGATAGATAGATAGATAGATAGATACATAGATTAAATAGATCAATAGATGCAATATACATATGATAGATACAAATTACATAGATCAATAGATGCAATATATATTTGATAGATACGAATTACATAGATCAATCGATGCAATATACATTTGTTAGATACAAATTACATAGATCAAAAGATGTAATATACATTTGATAGATACGAATTACATAGATCAATAGATGCAATTTATATTTGATAGATACGATTGATAGTTACATAGATTTGATAGATAAATAGATAGATTTGATAGATATATAATTTCCCTGACAGAGTATAACAATAAGACATGAGGTGTGGGACCCGTGGTGTGATAAGTAGTACTGTTCTTAGCAGTTTACTACTACCTGTTACTCCCCCTATCGGGGGAGGTCTATATGGCCTGCATTTTTGGAACAGGGAGATGGAAGAAGATGCTTGGTCTGTCCTCCTACTTCAAATTTGGCCGAAACACAAGTGGCTGTCACAAAACAGTCCAGCCACGAGATAGATAGATTTGATAGATAGATATACATAGATTGATAGTTAGATAGAATCGATAGAAGATAAATAGATAGATTTGATAGATATATAATTACCCTGACAAAGTATAATAATAAAACATGCGGTCTGGGACCCATGGTAACTAGGTTGTGTTAAGTAGTACTATTCTTAGCAGTTTAATCCCTGTTACTCCCCCTATTGGGGGAGGTCCATATGGCCTGCCTGAATACCCTGACAAAGTATAACAATAAAACATGCGTTCTGTGACCCATGGTAAGGTTACTTCCTTTTGCACAATAGAGTACAGGTATGGCATCGATTTTAGGAACCCAGAGATAATTTTTAGGAACCGGGAGATGGAAAAAGATGCTTGGACACCCAGTATAGGTCATTCTCCTTCAGCCTTTTTATACTTGGGTCCCCGACCCTCAACAGGCACAACAGCATGAAACACCACACATGCAATCCTTTTGCACAATAGAGTACAGGTATGGCATCGATTTTAGGAACCCGGAGATAATTTTTAGGAACCGGGAGATGGAAAAAGATGCTTGGACACCCAGTACAGGTCGTTCTCCTTCAGCCTTTTTATACTTGGGTCCCCAACCCTCAACAGGCACAACAGCATGAAACACCACATATGCCATGCTTTTGCACAATAGAGTACAGGTATGGCATCGATTTTAGGAACCCGGAGATCATTTTTAGGAACCGGGAGATGGAAAAAGATGCTTGGTCGGTCCTCCTATTTCAAATTTGGGGCACTGCGCGTGCAATGTACTGTGCCACCAGATATGAGTGGTGTGTTAAGTAGTACTATTCTTAACAGTTTAATCACTGTTATGTGCCTTTTTTTTGGTTTGGGTTTTGTAGCCACAGTGCAGCACCAGAGGCCAGAAAAATTAGGCATGTAAAACTGCCTGAAAAATTAGGTATTGTTGCAGCCGCTGCTGTAGCAGCAGCCAGAAAAATTGATGTTTGTTTGACAGTTAGGAAGTGTCCTAAAACATTGTGGCTTGAACCCTAGTTGTTGGCGGGTAAGTCCCACAAGTCATCCGCCATTCGAAGATAAAATACAGCAGCGTGTGTACCATTTGTAGCCCTAGGCAGCTCATCTCATCAGGCCTTTTTTTACTCTAATGTATCGAACAATGTCAGTCCCTTTGGGATCCATCCCTCATTCATTTTAATAAAGGTGAGATAATCAAGACTTTTTTGACCTAGGCGACTTCTCTTCTCAGTGACAATACCTCCTGCTGCACTGAAGGTCCTTTCTGACAGGACACTTGAAGCGGGGCAGGCCAGAAGTTTGATTGCAAATTGGGATAGCTCAGGCCACAGGTCAAGCCTGCACACCCAGTATTCAAGGGGTCCATTGCTCCTCAGAGTTTTGAGATCCGCAGTTAATGCTAGGTTGTCTGCTACCTGTCGGTTGAGTCTTTCTCTGAGGCTGGATCCCGAAGGGCTGTGACGATGCATAGGAGTTAAAAAGGTCCGCATGTCCTCCATCAATAATACATCTGGAAAGTGTCCTGTCCTTTCCGGCGTGATCGTGGTAGGAGGAGGAGGATTACTTTCATCTCTTCCCCTGTTAGATTCCCGTTGTGCTGTGACATCACCCTTATACGCTGTGTAAAGCATACTTTTTAATTCATTTTGGAACTGCTCCATCCTTCCCGACTTGCGTGAATTCGGTAACATTTCAATAACTTTATGCTTATACTGGGGCCTAGTAGTGTGGACACCCAGTACAGGTCGTTCTCCTTCAGCTTTTTTATACGAGGGTCCCTCAACAGGCACGACAGCATGAAAGACCCCATTTGCACAAGGTTGAATGCCGAGCTAATCATGTCCCGTTCCTCGTCTTGACTGATCTCACTGAAGGTATCTTCTTCCCCCAGCCACGTACAGCACCACGGGTACCAGATAGATGACACAACGAGCACCCTGTGATGCTGATAAGGCTGTTTCTGGTGGTGATGGAGACCACAACTCTTCCTCTTCACGCTCATCTACGGCCTGATCCAGCACTCTTCGCAGGGCACACTCCAGGAAGAAAAACAAATGGTATGATGTCGCTGATGGCGCCTTCGGTGCAACTCACTAGGTTTGTCACCTCCTCAAAAGGAAGCATAAGCTTACAGGCATTGCACATGAGCATCCAGTAACGTGGCAAAAAAATCCCCAGCTCCCCAGAGGCTGTCCTAGCACCTCGGTCATACAAATACTCGTTAACAGCTTTTTCTTGTTGTAGCAGGCGGTCGAACATTAGGAGTGTTGAATTCCACCATGTCGGGCTGTCGCAAATCAAGCGCCTCACTGGCAGGTTGTTTCGACGCTGGATATCGGACAAGTGCACCATGGCCGTGTAGGAACGCCTGAAATGGCCACACACCTTCCTGGCCTGCTTCAGGACGTCCTTTAAGCCTGGGTACTTATGCACAAATCGTTGTACAATCAGATTGCACACATGTGCCATGCACGGCACATGTGTCAACTTGCCCAATTTCAATGCCACCACCAAATTACTTCCGTTGTCAGAAACAACTTTGCCAATCTCCAGTTGGTGTGGAGTCAGCCACTGATCCATCTGTGCGTTCAGGGCGGACAGGAGTGCTGGTGCGGTGTGACTCTCGGCTTTCAGGCAAGTCAACCCCAAGACGGCGTGACACTGCCATATCCGGGATGTTGAATAGTACCTGGGGAGCTGGGGGGGTGCCGTTGATGTGGAGCAAGACGCAGCAGCAGAATAGGACTCAGCCGAGGAAGAGGTTATGGAAGAGGATGGAGTAGGAGAAGTAGAGGAGGTAGCAGCAGGCCTGCCTGCAAGTCATGGGGGTGTCACCAACTCCTCTGCAGAGCAACGCATTCCATGTTTGTCAGCCGTCAGCAGGTTTACCCAATGCGCAGTGTAGGTGATATACCTGCCCTGACCATGCTTTACAGACCAGTTATCAGTGGTCAGATGGACCCTTGCCCCAACGCTGTGTGCCAGACATGCCATTACTTCCTTTCGCACAATCGAGTACAGGTTGGGGATTGCCTTTTGTGAAAAGAAAGAGCACCCTGCGATGCTGATAAGGCTGTTTCTGGTGGTGATGGAGACCACAACTCTTCCTCTTCACGCTCATCTACGGCCTGATCCAGCACTCTTCGCAGGGCACACTCCAGGAAGAAAAACAAATGGTATGATGTCGCTGATGGCGCCTTCGGTGCAACTCACTAGGTTTGTCACCTCCTCAAAAGGAAGCATAAGCCTACAGGCATTGCACATGAGCATCCAGTAACGTGGCAAAAAAATCCCCAGCTCCCCAGAGGCTGTCCTAGCACCTCGGTCATACAAATACTCATTAACAGCTTTTTCTTGTTGTAGCAGGCGGTCGAACATTAGGAGTGTTGAATTCCACCATGTCGGGCTGTCGCAAATCAAGCGCCTCACTGGCAGGTTGTTTCGACGCTGGATATCGGACAAGTGCACCATGGCCGTGTAGGAACGCCTGAAATGGCTACACACCTTCCTGGCCTGCTTCAGGACGTCCTTTAAGCCTGGGTACTTATGCACAAAGCATTGTACAATCAGATTGCACACATGTGCCATGCACGGCACATGTGTCAACTTGCCCAATTTCAATGCCACCACCAAATTACTTCCGTTGTCAGAAACAACTTTGCCAATCTCCAGTTGGTGTGGAGTCAGCCACTGATCCACCTGTGCGTTCAGGGCGGACAGGAGTGCTGGTGCGGTGTGACTCTCGGCTTTCAGGCAAGTCAACCCCAAGACGGCGTGACAAGTCATGGGGGTGTCACCAACTCCTCTGCAGAGCAACGCATTCCATGTTTGTCAGCCGTCAGCAGGTTTACCCAATGCGCAGTGTAGGTGATATACCTGCCCTGACCATGCTTTGCAGACCAGTTATCAGTGGTCAGATGGACCCTTGCCCCAACGCTGTGTGCCAGACATGCCATTACTTCCTTTCGCACAATCGAGTACAGGTTGGGGATTGCCTTTTGTGAAAAGAAATTTCGGCCGGGTACCTTCCACTGCGGTATCCAAATAGCAACAAATTTTTTTGAACACCTCAGACTCCACCAGCTTGTAGGGTAAAAGCTGGCGGGCTAAGAGTTCAGACAAGCCAGCTGTCAGACGCCGGGCAAGGGGGTGACTTTGGGAAATTGGCTTCTTACACTCAAACATGTCCTTGACAGACACCTGACTGTGGGCAGATGACCAGGAACTGCTACATAAGAGAGACTGAGTGGAGGACAAGGAGGACAGCAGTGGTTGACATGGCTGAAGATGCTGGACCAGGAGGTGGATGGCGGCTTTGAGTTTGTGTGCTGCTTCTACTCATTTGTTCTTCCCATCGGTGTTTGTGATGTGAGACCATGTGCCTTCGCAAAACAGTTGTACCTAGGTGGGTGTTGGACTTCCCACGACTCAGTTTCTTTTGGCACAGGTTGCAAATGGCATCGCTGTTGTCAGAGGCAGACACACAAAAAAAATGCCACACTGCTGAGCTCTGCGATGATGGCATTCTGGTGGTGGCAACAGCATGCGTTGATTGGAGTGCTGTCTGGCTGACCCCGGGTGCCAATGCATGCTGTCTGACTGTGCCACCAGCTCCTTGCGATGACCTCCCCCTGCTTCCAACTCGTCTCCTCCTCTCTGTCTCCTCATCTGAACTTTCCCCGTCTTCTTCTCTTCTAGCGGGCACCCACGTGACATCCACGGACACATCATCATCAACCGCTTCACTTGTATCTGACAAATCAACAAAGGAAGCAGCGGCGGGTACAACATCATCATCATCACACCGTACGTCCATGTCTGTAATGCTGCCTGACTGAGACATATCACTGTTATCTACATTCTCTGTCAATGATGGTTGCGCATCACTCATTTCTTCCAACTGATGTGTAAATAACTCCTCTGACAGATCAAGTGAAGCGGCTGTGGTGCTAGTGTTGGTGGTGGCGGCAGGCGGACTGAGTGTCACTTGAGAGGTGCCCGAAGCTAAGCTGGAGGTGGATGGTGCGTCAAGGTTAGGAGCGGAAGCTGTAGAAGATTGGGTGTCCTGTGTTAGCCATTCAACTAGGTCCTCCTCAGAACTTTTCGCGTCCATGGCACATGGCCTCTGAACACTGTGCATAGTTGTAGGGTCTAAGGGAATCACAGCACCACGACCACGACGGCACCTGTGGGGTGGCCTGCCTCTGCCTGTCATTTTTTTTAAAATGTACACTTACACTAAAATTAAACAAGATATAAGTGGTGGCACTGGGCAAGTGGGCACAGTATATGCTGTGAGCCGGACACAAAAAAAGCAGACTGATGCTTCACAATCCAAAAAGTTAATTTTTTTAAATGTACACTTACACTACTATTAAACAAGATATGAGTGGTGGCACTGGGCAAGTGGGCACAGTATAAGCTGTGAGTCTGACACAAAAAATCAGACTGATGTTTCAAAGTCAAAAATGTTTATTTTTTAAATATTAAAAGTATTGTTACAACAAATATGAGTGGTGCCACTAACTTGGAAAGTGGGCCTGGCACACACGCTGGCAGGCAGACAGGCAACTTCAATTAGATTACAATAGTAGACTGATGTTTCATAGTCAAAAAAGTTTTATTATTAAATATTGACACTACTGTTATAACAAATATGAGTGGTGGCACTAGTTGGCAAGTGGGACTGGCACACACGCTGGCAGGTAGGCAACTGCAATTAGATTGCACTAGCTGACTGATGTTTCACATTAAAAAAAGTTTTTGTTTGAAATATGTACACTACTGTTACAACAAATATGAATGGTGCCACTAACTTGGCAAATGGAGCTTGACACACACGCTGGCAGGCAGGCAACTTCAATTAGATTACAATAGCAGAATGATGTTTCACAGTCAAAAAAGTTTTTTTTTAAATATTTACAATACTGTTATAACAAATATGATTGGTGGCACTAGTTGGCAAGTGGGCCTGGCACACACGCTGGCAGGCAGGTAGGCAGGCAACTGCAATTCAATTGCACTAGCAGACTGATGATTCACAGTCAAAACAGTTTTTATTTTAAAAATGTACAATACTGTTATAACAAAAATGATTGGTGGCACTAGTTGGCAAGTGAGCCTGGCACACACGCTGGCAGGCAGGCAGGCAACTTCAATTAGATTACACTAGCAGACTGATGTTTCACAGTCAAAAAAGTTTTTTTTTTTAAATATTTACACTACTGTTATAACAAATATGATTGGTGGCACTAGTTGGCAAGTGGGCCTCGTACATACCCTGGGAGGCAGGCAACTGCAATTAGATTACACTAGCTGACTGATGTTTCACAGTCAAAAAAGTTTTTATTTTAAATATTTACAATACTGTTATAACAAATATGATTGGTGGCACTAGTTGGCAAGTGGTCCTAGTACACACGCTGGCAGGCAGGCAGGCAACTGCAATTCAATTGCACTAGCAGACTGATGATTCACAGTCAAAAAAGTTTTTATTTTAAATATTTACAATACTGTTATAACAAATATGATTGGTGGCACTAATTGGCAGTGGGCCTGGCACACACGCTGGCAGGCAGGCAGGCAACTTCAATTAGATTACACTAGCAGACTGATGTTTCACAGTAAAAAAAAGTTTTTTTAAAAATATTTACACTACTGTTATAACAAATATGATTAGTGGCACTAGTTGGCAAGTGGGCCTGGCACACACGCTGGGAGGCAGGCAATTGCAATTCAATTGCACTAGCAGACTGATGATTCACAGTCAAAAAAGTTTTTATTTTAAATATTTACACTACTGTTATAACAAATATGATTTGTGGCACTATTTGGAAAGTGGGGCTGGCACACACGCTGGCAGACAGGCAACTGCAATTAAATAACACTAGCAGACTGATGTAAAAGATTTTTTTTTTTTAAAAAGTTACACTAATGTTACAACAGATAGGAGTGGTGGCACTGAGGATGGAAGTAGGCACAGTATATGCTTGCAGCCTGACACACAGGCTGGCACTAGTGACAGGCTGGCCTGGCAACTAAAATTAAATAACACTAGAAGACTGATGTAAAAGTTTTTTTTACAAAATTTAAACTAATGTTACACCAGATATAAGTGGTGGAAAACAGAGCTATTAATCGCAGTATATGATGTGGGCCTGACACACAGGCCTGATGGAAAATTAAATTAGATTACACTAGCAAAATGATTTAAAAGTTTTTTTTTTTTTTTTTTATTTACACTAATGTTAACCAGATATCAGTGGTGGCACAGAAGAATTAATCACAGTATATGATGTGGGCCTCACACACAGGCCTGATAGAAAATGAAATTAGATTACACTAGCAAAATGATGTAAAAGTTTTTTTTAAATTTACAATAATGTTAAGCAGATATCAGTGGTGGCACTAATCACAGTATATGCTGTGAGCATCACACACAGGCTGACAGACAGGCAAATGCAAATAAAATTAAAAAAACAAACAAAAAAAAACGACTGCAGTTCTAGCCCTAAAAAGGGCTTTTTGGGCTGAAGTTCTAGCCCTAAAAAGGGCTTTTTGGGGTGCTGTCCTTACAGCAGAGATTAGATGAGTCCTTCAGGACTGTAGTGGACACTAAATACACTAGCCTAGCTATCTATTTCCCTATAAAATCAGCAGCAGCAGCACTAAACCTCCTCTCACTAACAATGCAGGATCGTAATGAATCTAAAATGGCTGCTGCCCAGGAGCTGGGATGGTCTGTGAGGGAGTGTCTGCTGCTGATTGGCTGAAATGTGTCTGCAGACTGTGAGATACAGGGTCAAAGTTTCCTCAATGATGATGAATAGGGGGCGGATCGAACATTGTATATGTTCGCTCGCCGCGGCGAACGCGAACAAGCTAAGATCGCCGGTAACTGTTCTCCGGCAAACAGTTTGCGACATCACTACTCCTCAATATTTTCGCCACGAAATAAAGTTATAGACCCCTAAACCTCCCACATCTCCACCACTAAATAAACCTATTAACCCCTAAACCACTGCCCCCCAACATCACAAAACACTAAATTAAACTATTAACCCCTGAACCTAACACCACCCTAACTATAAATTACAATTATAATATAACTATCTTTAAATAAATAAAAAATTACCTGTGAAAT
The DNA here is from genome assembly GCF_027579735.1 of Bombina bombina. NCBI lineage: Eukaryota > Metazoa > Chordata > Amphibia > Anura > Bombinatoridae > Bombina > Bombina bombina. Next base: position 230,614,649 of record NC_069507.1, on the reverse strand, counting down.
AAATATAAACCTAACATTAAACTATAAATTAACCTAACCATACTATTCTAATAAAATAAAAAAACTACCAATTAAAATATCTAAATTACAAATTTAAAAAACTTAACACTACGAAATAAATAAAAAATCTAAATTACAATAAAAAAAAAATCCTACGGAAAATAAAAAATCTAACACCTAGATTGCGAGTTTTGTCGGTAAAGCTGTGCGTGGCTAACGAGCAGTTTTCCCTCACCGCTCATCTACAGTAACGCTGGTATTACGTTTTTTTTTAAACCCGTCGTTAGCCGCAGAAAAGTGAGAGAAGAGCAAACTTTAGCTCCACATCTCACCTCAATACCAGCGCTGCTTACGGTAGTGGTGAGCTGGCTAAACATGCTCATGCACGATTTCCCCATAGGAATCAATGGGTCAGAGCCGGCTGAAAAAAAACCTGCAAAAAAGCAGCGTTCAGCTCTTAACGCAGCCCCATTGAACCCCAAGTCTAAACACCCCTAATCTTACACTTATTAACCCCTAATATGCCGCTCCGGACACCGCTGCCATCTACATTATACTTATGAACCCCTAATCTGCCGTCCCCAACATCGCTGACACCTGCATTATAATTATTAACCCCTAATCTGCCGCCCCCAATGTCGCCGCAACCTACCTAAACTTATTAACCCCTAATCTGCTGCCCACAACATTGCCACCACTAAAATAAAGTTATTAACCCCTAAACTACCGTACTTCCGCATCGCAAACACTAGTTACATTTTATTAACCCCTAATCTGCCGTCCCTAACATTGCCGCCACCTAACTACACTTATTAACCCCTAATAAGCCAATAGAATGCCAGCTCAATCTTATTGGCTCATTGCATCAGCCAATAGGATTTTTTCTACCTTAATTCCGATTGGCTGATAGAATTCTATCAGCCAATTGGAATTGAAGGGACACCATCTTGGATGGCGTCACTTAAAGGTACCGTCATTTAGTCGTCGGAAGGAAGAGGATGCTCTGCATCGGATGTCTTGAAGATGGACCCGCTCCGCTTGAGATGGATGAAGATAGAAGATGCCATCTGGATAAAGACTTCTGGCCATCTGGAGGACCTCTTCAGATAGGATGAAGACTTCTGCCCGTCTGGAGGACCACTTCTGCCCAGTTGGGTGAAGACGTCTCAAGGTAGGGTGATCTTCAAGGGGTTAGTGTTAGGTTTTATTAAGGGGGGATTGGGTGGGTTTTAGAGTAGGGTTGGGTGTGTGGGTGGTGGGTTTTAATGTTGGGGGGTATTGTATTTTTTTTTTACAGGTAAAAGAGCTGATTACTTTGGGGCAATGCCCCCCAAAAAGCCCTTTTAAGGGCTATTTGTAATTTAGTATAGGGTAGGGATTTTAATTATTTTGGGGGGCTTTTTTATTTTATTAGGGGATTAGATTAGGTGTACTTAGTTAAAAAAAATTGTAATTATTTTATTATTTTCTGTAATTTAGATAATTGTATTTAATTGTATTTAATTTAGGGAATTAATTTAATTATAGTGTAGTGTTAGGTGTAATTCTAACTTAGGTTTATTTTTATTTTACAGGTAAATTTGTCTTTATTTTAACTAGGCAGTTATTAAATAGTTAATAACTATTTAATAACCATTGTACCTAGTTAAAATAAATACAAAGTTGCCTGTAAAATAAAAATAAACCCTAAGCTAGCTACAATGTAACTATTAGTTATATTGTAGCTATCTTATGGTTTATTTTATAGGCAAGTATTTAGTTTTAAATAGGAATAATTTAGTTAATTAAAGTTATTTTATTTAGATTATTTTAAATTATATTTAAATTAGGGGGGTGTTAGGGTTAGGGTTAGATTTAGGTTTAGGGGTTAATACATTTAATATAGTCACGGCGATGTTGGGGGCGGGAGATTAGGGGTTAATAAATGTAGGTAGGTGTCGGTGATGTTAGGGACAGCAGATTAGGGGTTAATAAAATTTAACTAATGTTTGCGAGGCAGGAGTGCGGCGGTTTAGGGGTTAATATATTTATTAAAGTGGCGGCGATCTCCGGTCAGCAGATTAGGGGTTAAAATGCTATTTAAGTGTTTGCGATGTGGGGGGGAGCCTCGGATTAGGGGTTAATAGGTAGTTTATGGGTGTTAGTGTACTTTTTAGTACTTTAGTTAAAGGGACATAATACTCATATGCTAAATCACTTGAAACTGATGCAGTATAACTGTAAAAAGCTGACAGGAAAATATCACCTGAGCATCTCTATGTAAAAAAGGAAGATATTTTACCTCACAATCTCCTCAGCTCAGCAGAGTAAGTTCTGTGTAAAAAGTTATACTCAGCTGCTCCCAGCTGCAGGTAAAAAAATTAAAAAAAATTAAGAAATGAACAGCAGCCAATCAGCATCAGCAGTGCTGAGGTCATGAACTCTTACTGTGATCTCATGAGATTTGACTTAACTCTCATGAGATTTCATAGTAAGCTTCCTTTACCTGATTGGTGAAATAATATGAGAGTGCACGATGCTAGTCCCTTCAGATGTCCCAGGACAAACACACTAAAATGCTGCTTAGAAATCCTTTACAATAGGAAGTGGCTACTGAGGAACTTTTGAGGTAAAATATCTTTCTTTTTTACATAGAGATGTTCAAGTGATATTTTCTAATCAGCCTTTTACAGCTATGCTGCATCACTTTCAAGTGTTTAAACATTTGGGTATTATGGCTCTTTAAGAGTTTTATGTTACGGCGTTAGCCCATAAAACTCTTAACTACTGACTTCTAAATGCGGTATCATTCTTGACAGGAGAGGCTGTACCGCTCACTTTTTCCAAGACTCATAATACCGGCTTTAGGCAAATCCCATTGAAAAGATAGGATATGCAATTGACGTAAGGAAAAAAAGTGAGCGGTACACCTGTACCTGCAAGACTCGTAATACCAGCTTTAGGAAAAAAGCAGTGTTGGGACGCTACTTTTTAAGGCTATAGCAAAACTCATAATCTAGGCCCAAGTTTGGCAGAAATAATTAACACTAAAATCAAGAAAAATACAAAACACTAAGGCCTAGATTTGGAGTTTTGTCGGTAAAGACCCACGTAGCTAACGCCGGCTTTTTTCTGGCCGCACCATAAAAATAACTCTGGTATTGAGAGTCCACATAAAGGCTGCGTTAGGCTCCAAAAAAGGAGCGTAGAGCATATTTACCGCAGCTTCAATTCTCGATACCAGAGTTGCTTACGCAAGCGGCCAGCCTCAAAAACGTGCTCGTGCACGATTCTCCCATAGAAAACAATGGGGCTGTTTGAGCTGAAAAAAAACCTAACACCTGCAAAAAAAGCCGCGTTCAGCTCCTAACGCAGCCCCATTGTTTGCTATGGGGAAACACTTCCTACGTCTGCACCTAACACTCTAACATGTACCCCGAGTCTAAACACCCCTAACCTTACACTTATTAACCCCTAATCTGCCGCCCCCGCTATCGCTGACCCCTGCATATTATTATTAACCCCTAATCTGCCGCTCCGTAAACCGCCGCTACTTACATTATCCCTATGTACCCCTAATCTGCTGCCCTAACATCGCCGACCCCTATATTATATTTATTAACCCCTAATCTGCCCCCCACAACGTCGCCTCCACCTGCCTACACTTATTAACCCCTAATCTGCCGACCGGACCTGAGCGCTACTATAATAAAGTTATTAACCCCTAATCCGCCTCACTAACCCTATAATAAATAGTATTAACCCCTAATCTGCCCTCCCTAACATCGCGGACACCTAACTTCAAACATTAACCCCTAATCTGCCGACAGGAGCTCACCGCTATTCTAATAAATGTATTAACCCCTAAAGCTAAGTCTAACCCTAACACTAAAACCCCCTAAATTAAATATAATTTACATCTAACGAAATTAATTATCTCTTATTAAATAAATTATTCCTATTTAAAGCTAAATACTTACCTGTAAAATAAATCCTAATATAGCTACAATATAAATTATAATTATATTATAGCTATTTTAGGATTAATATTTATTTTACAGGCAACTTTGTAATTATTTTAACCAGGTACAATAGCTATTAAATAGTTAAGAACTATTTAATAGCTACCTAGTTAAAATAATTACAAAATTACCTGTAAAATAAATCCTAACCTAAGTTACAATTAAACCTAACACTACACTATCAATAAATAAATTAAATACAATTCCTACAAATAACTACAATGAAATAAACGAACTAAAGTACAAAAAATAAAAAAGAACTAAGTTACAAAAAATAAAAAAATATTTACAAACATAAGAAAAATATTACAACAATTTTAAACTAATTACACCTACTCTAAGCCCCCTAATAAAATAACAAAGACCCCCAAAATAAAAAAATGCCCTACCCTATTCTAAATTACTAAAGTTCAAAGCTCTTTTACCTTACCAGCCCTGAACAGGGCCCTTTGCGGGGCATGCCCCAAGAAGTTCAGCTCTTTTGCCTGTAAAAAAAAAAAACATACAATACCCCCCCCAACATTACAACCCACCACCCACATACCCCTAATCTAACCCAAACCCCCCTTAAATAAACCTAACACTAAGCCCCTGAAGATCTTCCTACCTTATCTTCACCATACCAGGTTCACCGATCCGTCCTGAAGAGCTCCTCCGATGTCCTGATCCAAGCCCAAGCGGGGGTCTGAAGAGGTCCATGATCCGGCTGAAGTCTTCATCCAAGCGGGAGCTGAAGAGGTCCATGATCCGGATGAAGTCTTCATCCAAGCGGGAGCTGAAGAGGTCCATGATCCAGATGAAGTCTTCTATCAACGGCATCTTCAATCTTCTTTCTTCGGGAGCCATCATCTTCCATCCGACGCGGAACATCCTCTTCTCCCGACGCCTACTAGCCGAATGACGGTTCCTTTAAGGGACGTCATCCAAGATGGCGTCCCTCGAATTCCGATTGGCTGATAGGATTCTCTGTTCCGATCAGCCAATAGAATGCGAGCTTGATTCTGATTGGCTGACTCCATCAGCCAATCAGAATATTCCTACCTTAATTCCGATTGGCTGATAGAATCCTATCAGCCAATCGGAATTCGAGGGACGCCATCTTGGATGACGTCCCTTAAAGGAACCGTCATTCGGATAGTAGGCGTCAGGAGAAGAGGATGTTCCGCGTCGGATGGAAGATGATGGCTCCCGAAGAAAGAAGATTGAAGATGCCGTTGATAGAAGACTTCATCTGGATCATGGACCTCTTCAGCTCCCGCTTGGATGAAGACTTCATCCGGATCATGGACCTCTTCAGCTCCCGCTTGGATGAAGACTTCAGCCGGATCATGGACCTCTTCAGACCCCCGCTTGGGCTTGGATCAGGACATCGGAGGAGCTCTTCAGGACGGATCGGTGAACCTGGTATGGTGAAGATAAGGTAGGAAGATCTTCAGGGGCTTAGTGTTAGGTTTATTTAAGGGGGGTTTGGGTTAGATTAGGGGTATGTGGGTGGTGGGTTGTAATGTTGGGGGGGTATTGTATGTTTTTTTTTTTTACAGGAAAAAGAGCTGAACTTCTTGGGGCATGCCCCGCAAAGGGCCCTGTTCAGGGCTGGTAAGGTAAAAGAGCTTTGAACTTTAGTAATTTAGAATAGGGTAGGGCATTTTTTATTTTGGGGGTCTTTGTTATTTTATTAGGGGGCTTAGAGTAGTTGTAATTAGTTTAAAATTGTTGTAAGATTTTTCTTATGTTTGTAAATATTTTTTTATTTTTTGTAACTTAGTTCTTTTTTATTTTTTGTACTTTAGTTAGTTTATTTCATTGTAGTTATTTGTAGGAATTGTATTTAATTTATTTATTGATAGTGTAGTGTTAGGTTTAATTGTAACTTAGGTTAGGATTTATTTTACAGGTAATTTTGTAATTATTTTAACTAGGTAGCTATTAAATAGTTCTTAACTATTTAATAGCTATTGTACCTGGTTAAAATAATTACAAAGTTGCCTGTAAAATAAATATTAATCCTAAAATAGCTATAATATAATTATAATTTATATTGTAGCTATATTAGGATTTATTTTACAGGTAAGTATTTAGCTTTAAATAGGAATAATTTATTTAATAAGAGTTAATTAATTTTGTTAGATGTAAATTATATTTAACTTAGGGGGGTGTTAGTGTTAGGGTTAGACTTAGCTTTAGGTGTTAATACATTTATTAGAATAGCGGTGAGCTCCAGTCGGCAGATTAGGCGTTAATAATTGAAGTTAGGTGTCGGCGATGTTAGGGAGGGCAGATTTGGGGTTAATACTATTTATTATAGGGTTAGTGAGGCGGATTAGGGGTAAATAACTTTATTATAGTAGCGCTCAGGTCCGGTCGGCAGATTAGGGGTTAATAAGTGTAGGCAGGTGGAGGCAACATTGAGGGGGGCAGATTAGGGGTTAATAAATATAATATAGGGGTCGGCAGTGTTAGGGGCAGCAGATTAGGGGTACATAAGGATAACGTAGTTGGCGGCACTTTGCGGTCGGCAGATTAGGGGTTAATTATTGTAGGTAGCTGGCTGCGACGTTGTGGGGGGCAGATTAGGGGTTAATAAATATAATATAGGGGTCGGCGGTGTTAGGGGCAGCAAAATACCGCTGTAAAATTTAGCTTTTTATGAGATTTGAAGGAAATCATTAATATTATTAATAGTATAGCACAGAACTATGTGATGAACTTCACTATTGGAAGCAATCTGCTTCGCTCACCGTTGGCTTAGCACACTTCTGCTTAGCACTAGAGGGATATGCAACATGAATTTTATTGTGTGCCTCCATAGATGTCTACTATGTGACTGTGATTTAGCGCATCTGCTCTATTTGACATACACGTTAGCATGTCCTACACTATTGCTCGACCTATAAATAATAATTTTGGACGTGTAATATATGTAATATTTTTGTGCTCTACCTTTAATCTAGACCCATGGTAAGCTAGGGTCAAATACTAACAAATTAGTTTGGTTTAATTTGTGATTTAACAGATAAAGACTTCTTTATAATATATACGCTAAATGCAACATTCCTATTAATGGTTTGTGCAATCAGACTAACTCACATGTAACATTTTTCCGCAGTGGACCCATTACATCTGGCAGCACATACACGGCTTTCATTGATGTAGAAATAAATGTTGGGACTCTCACTAAAGTGACAATTGTCTGGAAAAGCAACCTAATTAATCTTTTCCCAACTTACTTGGGGGCTAAATCTGTGATGGTGCAATATGGGAGAGATGGTACAACGTAAGTCTTAAACATGTCATACACATACTACAAACCTTTTAGTGAAAAAAAATATAGTAGAATTAAGATTAAAACTAAATGAGCTATCTTGGTAAAGTGGGTGCATTTTAAAATATTTATTTGGTGTTAGTTTATTAGATCCACATATAAAAAATTGCATGGAAGTATTCAAAGAGATTCCTATGCGTTTCACTGCATAAACAAGACACATTGGGGCCTATTTATGATGGTGCGAGCGGACATGATCCGATGTAGCTGATCATGTCTGCTGCACATTGATAAATGCACATTTATCATTGCACCAGCAGTTCTTGTGAATTGCTGGTGCAATACCGCCCCCTGCAGATTCGCAGCCAATTGGCCGCTAGCAGGGGGTGTCAATCTACCCTATTGTATTCGATCAGGTTGATTTCTGTTGATTTCTGTCCGCCACATCAGAGCAGGCACACAGGTTATGGAGCAGTGGTCTTTAGACCGCTGCTTCTTAACTTGTGTTTCCGGCGAGCCTTCAGGGGCATCAAGCTCCATACAGAGCTTGATAAATATGCCCCAATGTGTAAGACTCTTGAGGCACCTTCATGTGTGTGAACTAATAAACATTTTTTTATATCTAGTTTTGTAGTTTCTGAACTGTTACTGTTCACTGCTGCTTAGATTTACAGGAAAGCTAATAGAGCCTATTGTGTCTGATAACGCTTTGCACCATCATATTAACCTCAAGGACTTATGCATTCAGTACTGTTTTGATTGGTTAAAGCTATTGGGGCATATTTATCAAGCTCCATAACGTGTCTGCCTGCTCTGAATTTAATACGATCGGGTTGATTGACCCCCCCTGCTAACGTCACAAAAAACTCTAATTAAATAATACAGACTACATAGCTAATACAAGATCACTTTACCATATTCAGTAAGACTATATTTATTTCTTCTTTCAGGAGTACATTTTGTGGTGAGGAAACAACAGGAGAAAATACTCTTCAGACCCTTAACCTATGTTAACTTGGCAAAACAATAAAGACTTTGCTGACCTTTTGGAATAAAACTCATCTAAAGCTGTTTTGCCTTTTACATTATTTTTCTGATGCTCATTTATCTCTCTTTGCCCACATTGTTTTATGTTTCTGTTCTTTGTACACTTAAGGTCTAACACAGATACTAAAAAGCAGGCACCAAAAACATTCTCATAAGAACCAATTCTAGCGGAATTTCTACCTTCTGCCATTTAAATAAATGCTACCCTTGGCGAGAGTTGTGTTGTCATGAACCTAACTAAACCTCTGGGAATAACATTTATAAATGATCATTTTGGTTGACCATAAACATTTTACTTATGCTGCTGATTCACTAAAGCTTACTCATTTATCCATTCTTTAGTGAATCAATAACATAGAATAACAAGGCATTGCAGAAAATGTGCTAAATTAACATGATCAATATAACAATATTTTTATTAAAGGATTACTTTCTGTTATAATTTTTAAGCTAAACAACTAACATATTAAAGTTAATAAACATTAATTAAAACCTACTGACCTATATTTTCTCCAAAACGAAGTTTCATAACGTTCTAAAAGTTATATCTTTTATTCGCTGATGATGTCACGTTATCCTGCCCACTATTTTCAGCACTGTGTGTTCAAAATACTTAAACCAATAACTTTGTGTTTAAAGCGCCATTTTGAAACCTAGGTATTGTAAGCGGATTGGTACAGAGCAAAGGATACCCACGGGGTGGGTTTTGAAAACAATTAAATTTGCAGACAAGATTTCTGATATACGGTAGAGATATGTTAATGAAATGCTATTGATAAAAAGCGTATTTGGGGTAGTTAGTTAGTAACAGGCATAGAAAATATTTACTTACAGTGGCCCTTTAAATGAATGTACATGTTCCACTGCTACAGGGGAAAAAAATTTAACTTCTAGGGACATATTCATCAAGCCTTCAGGCTCACCAGAAACAGAAGTTATGAAGCAGCGGTCTAAAGACCATAACCTGTCCGCCTGCTCTGAGGCAGCGGACATAAATCAACCCAATACAACCCAAATACAAAATCAACCCAAATACAATTGGGTTGATTGACACCCCCTGCTAGCGGCCGATTCACAAGAACTGCTGGTGCAATGATAAATGCAGACAAGAAGTTTGAGGTTTACATTTTTAAAAATGCAACTTTTGTGATAGAAAAAGTCACTTTTAAGATAACTAAGCTCCTAAAACAACCAACTAACATCAATGCTTTATTAATTTAGAGGATTCCTACATAAAGCGAATTAAGTGCGACATCCTAACAGCTATGTGACTCAACAGGGATATATATACAGTATATATATATATATATATATATATATACTGTGCTCTGCATTAATTGAGAGCCTCTTTCCCTTCATTCAATACTGCCAATATACCTTGTATTATATATGGTGAGTGTAACATAATTTAAAACCATAGAGTGCAGAGATGTCATTCACTTTACATATCCTATGGGAAAATGTCTCTGAGCCATTGGGCTTCATCTTCGAAGCAGCGAGAGCTGCTCTGGAGTCCTTGCGGGGCAGGTCCACATATGCAAGCCTGCTTCCCGTTGTCGGTGATTGACAGTCCCTTCATTTGCGTGATTGGTCACATGAATGAAGGGGCAGGCATTACACACTCATCGGAGTGTGTAATGATACATTGATCCTCTGCTCACATTCAGTGAAGGCGGGTGGACAGCTTCGTAAGTTGAGAAGCTGTCCGGCCTCCTTTTAATACGTGGGACCCATTATGTGAACAAATAGACTAGTTCATCCAGTACCTTGTTATCTTTATACATTACTAGCTTTTAGTTGTATAAGGGAAGAACATCTACATGCATGATGTTATAGAAAATGCCCAACATCAGAGGTGTTTACTCATTTATTTGATTGTGGCTATAGGGGCTCTTTCAGAGCTTCAGTCTATCTTCTATATTACTTAGAAGGACTGTGTCCCGTAATTTAAATCAGAGAAATCTCCACTTTCAAATAATAGTCTCATGCCCCCCAAAGATGCAGAGCAGATGTCTTTCGCACAAATGGTAATAGCCTATATTATTAGGCAGCATGGAGATATTACTGAGAGGCAAAAGCTTTCCACAGAGGTGCAATTTTTTCCTTCTTGTACCATAAAGGCAGTGAATTAAAAATGGGTCAGTACCTCTAGGATGCAGTTAATTGACACAAGGAGCAGTCATTGGGGTATATTTATCAAGCTCCATATGGAGATTGATGCCCCTGTTTCCGTATAAGCCTTCAGGCTCGCCAGAAACACCAGTTATGAAGCAGCGGTCTAAAGACCGCTGCTCTATAACTTGTTCGCCTGCCCTGAGGGGGCGGACAGACATCACCAGAAATCAACCCGATCAAATACGGTCGAGTTGATTGACAACCCCTGCTGGCAGCTGATTAGCCGCAAATCTGCAGGGGGCAGCATTGTACCAGCAGTTCACAAAAATACGCTGTCTGCATTTATCGATGTGTGGCAGACTTGATCCACAATATCGGATCATGTCCGTTCACACATTAGTAAATAGGCCCCTGGTCTGCACCACTGGATATCTGGGAGGATCTTCATCTTTTGAAAGTAAAGAAAATAAGTAGACCATACATCCAACTTATTTTTAGGTGATCAACCAGTTATTGTGATTACATGGAACATTGTGAACATTTTAGGTTTTCTAAAAAGTAGGGCTTTTAAAGGGCCTTATCTCTTCTAAAAACACAGACAGGGACAAGAGACCCCATTCCAGAATTAGAGAAGTCCCCTCTGTCAGGGTGCCAGGAATCAGACAGAGACGAGAAGTGCAAAAATAATCACACCTTTATTAATAGCAAAACATAATAAAAAGTCCACATGTCAAATAACAAGCCAGGAGTCAAAACCAAAGCTTGTAGTCAGATGAGCCGAGTCAGGAGCCAAAGTGAATAGTCAGACGAGCCAAGTCAGAAGCCAAAGCGAGTAGTCAGATGAGCCGGAATCAGGAACAAGGAGAACAGCAGAGTCAGGAACAAGCCAGGGATCATAAATCAGGAGTGACGTCAGACAGCCAGGTAATACAAAGGAACAGGAACTCTCACAAACAGGTCTGAGACAACGCAAGGGCAAAGCAAGGGCAAAGCATTAGAGCACAAAAAGGAACAGAGCAGGCACTCCTGGGGATAGTGTATAGTAAAAATCCAAAATTTAGTAGTACAAAACAAATAAAATCAGCATTAGCTGAGCGCTCTAGTAAAGCCAAGTTAAAGCAGACAGACAACAGGCATAGAGGCTGGCGCGTTTCGCGCCCCCTAGTGGCACTTATTCATAGACATAACTATTACACTTAATGAGCCCTCTTTTAAAGGCACAACCTGCAGATAATAGGCAAAAAAAACTGCAGATACAAACCAATAATGTATCATGAAATAGCAAGCAGGTAAAATCCACAAAAATGGGCAGATAAGTGCATAAGAAACAGATCCAATATTTACATACATCACATATTGAACAAATAAGATATATACATTTATACATACACATACGTGCACATACGCATACTTATAAATATATACACACAGGTATTAGAAATAGAGACTGCAAACAAATACAGCAAGGTAATCCAAAAATTGTTATATGCCAGGTATTTTTACAGATGATTTTTATACTATTACCCTAAAGGGATATTATAACTACCGTATCTCCTAGGCTGAGGGAACAAGAAATAGAACAATAGGACTGTATATGTATAGAGTTAAAAGGGGGGGTCAGCATGCATTATGATTTATCAATAAAATAATTTATGTCACACTCCTTGTTCATGCCCATAGGGAGTCTAGTTTTTAACTTCAACATCCAATACAATTCCTTTTTCTTTAAAATCTTGTACTTATTTCCACCTCTTAATGGTAAAGTAGCTTGATCAATAATTTTAATTGTCATATCTGCTTTATTAGTGAAATGATACCCATTAAAATGATTAGCTACAGCAGAGTCCTTGTTATAGTTTTTTACATCTCTATTGTGTTCCCCAAACTTTTTTCTGATTTCTCTAAATGTTTGACCAGTATACTGGCATTGGCATAAGTTCCAAGTAAGAAGGTAAATTACAAATGTGGTGCCACAGTTTGCATAAAAATCTATCTCAAACTGCTGTTTAGTTGTACTACTTATAAAATGACTGCCTGGGGACACATGGGCACACATATGGTAGTTTTGTTTCCACATTTGAAATGTCCTCTCTTATGTAACCAATTTTGTTTTAAGTCCTTATTGGGGGTTACCATACTAGGAGAAAGACTGTGAGCTAGAGTCCTCACTTTTTTGGGGACAAATTTGATATTTTCTACATATGGTTTTAAAATATAATTTCCCAAGAGAATATGCATATGTTTCCTTAGTCTTTTTACAATGGCATTATACTGCTAAGAATATTCAGTTGTAAATACTACTGAATTTTTAAACATAAGATTTTTATTGGTATTACAGGATTTGTCACTTGCATTTTTATTTTTAGCATATGTTTTTATTACATTACGACATTTTTCTAAAGGACCATTTTTGTATCCTATACAAATTAATCTGTTTTGTAATTCCCTCGACTGAGTATCATATACTGCATCCAATTTAGTATTTCTCCTTAACCTAATAAATTGGCCTTTGTGTATGGCTTTAATAAGATGGCAAGGATGTTGGGAGGTGGCATGCAGTATAGTGTTACCAGCCGTGGGCTTACGGAACGTTTTGGTGACAATTTTATTGTTGCAAATCTGTAAAGTCAAATCTAAATAGTTGACCTCTGAGCAACTATACTGACCTGTAAATTGTAAATTGAGTTTATTTTTATTTATTTAGAACAAAAATGTATTAAACTCTAGGTCGTCCAAGGGTTTCTTTACGATGACCAGGAGGTCATCAATATAGCGAACATAAAGTAAGATGTCCTCAAGCCAAGGATTATGAACACTGTACACATGTATAAGTTCCCACCAAGACATGTATAGATTTGCAAATGCAGGGGCAAATTTTGCCCCCAACGCGGTACCACAGGTTTGGTTATAATAACCTACATTGAACATAAAATAATTGTGTGAGAGTAAGAATCTCAACACATCTCCTATATAATGTTTGATGGTGGTCTCTATATCCAACTCTCTTTCTAAGAAAAACTCTACAGCCTGAATGCAAAGGTTTTGGGGAATACATGTGTACAGTGCACATATATCAATAACCACCAAAGAAAAATTATTGTCCCTGTTACTGAATCTAATGATTGTAGCAAATGTGTGCTATCTCTAAGGTATGACAATTGTCTTCTTGCTATAGGTTGGAGTATGCCACCCAACCATGCCCCTAAAGGCTCAACCAAAGAATTCACCCCCGACACAATGGGTCTTCCTGGGGGCTGAGAATAATTCTTGTGGACCTTGGGGACATGGTAAAAGATGGGAGTTAATGGATCACTAGGAGCCAAGTTGTCAACATCATTTTCCTTAAAGAGTCCCAAAGTGACTCCCTCACATACTAACTGCTCTAGATCCTTTTTGTAGTTTCTAAGAGGATTACCTGCTAGTTTTTTATAAACTTTTTCATCTGACAATTGTCGATAAGCCTCATGAAAATAATATTCTTTATCAAGCAGCACTATGCTGCCACTTTGTCTGCATTTTTAATGACAATATTGGGATATTCTTGTAAAGATTTAATAGCAAGATGTTCCCTATATGTTAAATTGAAAGTGACAGAATTGCTAGTGACCATATCGTCCAATTAAAAAATATCTTCCTGCATCATTCTTTGATATGCGTTAATGATGGGGCCTCTATACTGAATCGGGTAAAAACTAGATTTAATTTTTTCCAGACGTAATAACTCTTGAGATGCCACAGGCTCAGTATCTCTGCAAAGCATACTGAACAGAGACCCTTTAAATAATAAGTGATTACATCACAATTCTGAGACTGCAACCTGTCTCACATGGATGATGTACACCAGTCTGGCCATAAAAGGGCATGCAGGAAATGAGAAGCATCACACACTATGCACCAGAGTCAGCAAGAGAGGTGAGTAAAATTGCTGCCAGCAGCACATGGCAAACAAAGCACCCTGACACCCTCTTTCTAGTGAGATATTTCATGTCTCCCTGTTATTGGTAATGAATTGCTCAAAAAGATGTCTGAAATATGTTTTCTTAGTGAATGAAATACCAATGTAGAATACACCCCACATAAAGCAAATGAGGAGTTTTGTTGACCAGAGCAGATTTAAAAAGCATAAGATAAATGTGTTATCATGGGGTTTTCAAGAGATTTTAGAATCAGAAATAATAAAAAATCCCATAAAAATCCATTCAATACACGTCGCAAAAAAATTCTAAATAATTAAAATGGACTTCATAGCTAATACAATATCACTGTACCATATTCAGTAAGACTACATTTCTTCTTTCAGGAGTACATTATGTGGTGAGGAAACAACAGAAAAAATTACTCTTCAGACCCTTAACCCATGTCAACTTGGCAAAACAAAAAGACTTTGCTGACCTTTTGGAATAAAGCTCATCTAAAAATACTGTTTTGCCTTTTACATTATTTTTCTGATGCTCATTTATCTCTCTTTGCTCACATTGTTTTATGTTTCTGTTCTTTGTACACTTAAGGTCTAACACAGATACTAAAAAACAGGCACCAAAAACATTCTCATAAGAACCAATTCTAGCTGAATTTCTACCTTCTGCCATTTAAAAAAATGCTACCCTTGGCGAGAGCTGTGTTGTCATGCACCTAACATATGGCTAGATTACGAGTTTTGCAGTAACAGGGGTGCGGTACTAACTTGCACGTTATTCTCACCGCCCACTTTCCTACAGCGCTGGTATTACAGGTTTTTACAAACCCGGGGTTAAAAGGCAAGAAGTGAGCGTAGAGCAATTTTGTGCTCCATACCGCACTCCAATACCAGCGCTGCTTAATTCAGCGGTGAGCTGGTTGTATGTGCTCGTGCACGATTTCCCCATAGACATCAATGGGGAGAGCCGGCTGAAAAAAAGTCTAACACCTGCAAAAAAGCAGCGTTTAGCTCAGTAACGCAGCCCCATTGATTCCTATGGGGAAACACATTTTGGGCGCGATCTGATATACGGCGCAGGTTTCGGCGCAAGCGTGGAAACCTGCACCGCCCGTAGTTTCAGCTCGCAACTCGAGCTATCACATATACGGCGCCATCAGATACTAAAGTGCCGTAAGTCGGACAAACTAGTAATGTCCAGAAATCTGCGTAAGTACAAATTTCTGGAGTCGCCAGTGACTTACGGCACTTTAGAAACTGCCGCCGCCTACAAAAACTGACTAAATTATAAAATCTCCCGTAACTGTCTAACACGCCTCCCAAAAATAGCCCGTCACGTATACCCCTCTATCCACAATCCCCCCTCTCACTCCTAACAATAAATGTATTAACCCCTAAACCGCCGCTCCCGGACCCCGCCGCCAGCTACATTAACTATATTACCCCCTAATATGATCCCCCTACACTGCCGCCACCTATTTTAACTATATTACCCCCTAATGTGAGCCCCCTACCCTGCCGCCACCTACATTATATGTACTATCCCCTAATCTGACCCCCTTACACCGCCGCCACCTATATTAAAATTATTAACCCCTAATGAAATCCCCCTACACCGCCGCCCCCTACATTAAAATTATTAACCCCTAATGCAATCCCCCTACACCGCCGCCACCTATATTAAATGTCTAACCACCTAATGTGAGCCCCCCTACACCGCCGCCACCTACATTAAAATTATTAACCCCTAATGTGATACCCCTACACCGCAGCCACCAATATTAAATGTCTAACCCCCTAATGTGAGCCCCCTACACCGCCGCCACCTACATTAAAATTATTAACCCCTAATGTAATCCCCCCTACACTGCCGCCATCTATATTAAAATTATTACCCCCTAATGTGAGCCCCCTACCCCGCCGCCACCTATTTTAACTACATTACCCCCTAATCTAATCCCCCTACACCGCCGCCACCTATAATAAATGTATTACCCCCTAAAATACTAAAATGTCCCTACCCTAAACTAAATTACAAATAGCCCTGAAAGGGGCCTTTTGCGTGGCATTGCCTCAAAGTAACCAGCTCTATTACCAGCCCTTAAAAGGGCCTTTTGCGGGGCATTGCCCAAAGTAACCAGCTCTATTACCAGCCCTTAAAAGGGCCTTTTGCGGGGCATTGTCCCAAAGTAACCAGCTCTATTACCAGCCCTTAAAAGAGCCTTTTGCAGGGCATTGTCACAAAGTAATCAGCTCTTTTACCTGTAATCTGACCCCCCTACACCGCCGCCACCTATATTAAATATATTAACCCCTAATCTAATCCCCCTACACCGCCGCCACCTATATTAAATATATTAACCCCTAATCTGACCCCCTACACTGCCGCCACCTATATGAAATATATTAACCCCTAATCTGACCCCCCTACACCGCCAGGGTTAATATAGTTAATATAGTTATTATATTATATATATTAACTATATTAACCCTATCTAACCCTAACACCCCTAACTTAATTATTATTGCAATAAATCTAAATAATATTAATCTTATTAACTAAAATATTCCTATTTAAAACTAAATACTTACCTATAAAATAAACCTTAAGATAGCTACAATATAATTAATAATTACATTGTAGCTATTTTAGGGTTTATATTTTTTTTACAGGTAACCTGGTATTTATTTTAACTAGGTACAATAGCTATTAAATAGTTAATAACTATTTAATAGCTACCTAGTTAAAATAATTACCAATTTACCTGTAAAATAAATCCTAGCCTAAGTTACAAATACACCTACACTATCAATAAATTAATTAAATAAACTACAATTATCTAAACTAAAATTTAATTAAATACACTAAACTAAATTACAAAAAAAACAGAACACTAAATTACAAAAAATAAAAAAATATTACAAGAATTTTAAGCTAATTACACCTAATCTAAGCCCCCTAATAAAAAAACAAAGCACCCCAAAATAAAAAAAATGTCCCTACCCTAAACTAAATTACAAAAAGTAATCAGCTCTATTACCAGCCCTTAAAAGGGCCTTTTGTGGGGCATTGCCCCAAAGTAATCAGCTCTTTTACCTGTGAAAAAAAAGAACAACCCCCCCCATACAACCCACTACCCACACACCCCTACTCTAAAACCCACCCTATCCCCCCTTAAAAAAACCTAAGTCTAACCCCCAAGTGCTCCTTACCTGTCCTGAAGACCAGCCCGGCGGAGAAGGTCCTATTCCAGGCGGAGAAGTCTTCTTCCAGGTGGCGACCTTTTCTTCTTCCAGGAACCAGCCAGCGTGGAGCGGAGGAGTTGAAGACCGATGACCGCGGAGCTGAAGACCGTCCTCTCTGGAACTGAAGACCAGCGATGCAGGAACTGAAGATCGGCGATGCTGGAACTGAAGACCAGAGCCATGGAGCGTGGAGGATCCTCTTCATACGATTGCCGCCGTACACTGAATCGGAATTCAAGGTACGCGATTAAAAATGGCGTACCTTGAATTCCTATTAGCTGATTTGAGCCTTCAAATTCAAATCAGCCAATCAGATGAGAGCTACTTTAATTCTATTGGCTGATTTGATTAGCCAATAGAATAAGAGCTACTGTAATTCTATTAACTATTGTAATCAGCCAATAGAATTACAGTAGCTCTTATTCTATTGGCTATTCAAATCAGCCAATAGAATTAAAGTAGCTTTCATCCGATTGGCTGATTTGAATTTGAAGCCTCAAATCAGCCAATAGGAATTCAAGGGATGCCATTTTTAATCACGTACCTTGAATTCCGATTCAGTGTACGGCGGCGATCGTATGAAGAGGATCCTCCACGCTCCATGGCTCCGGTCTTCAGTTCCAGCGTCGCCGATCTTCAGTTCCAGCGTCGCCGATATTCAGTTCCTGCTTCGCCGGTCTTCAGTTCCAGAGAGGACGGTCTTCAGCTCCGCGATCATCGGTCTTCAACTCCTCCGCTCCACACCGGCTGGTTCCTGGAAGAAGAAGAGGTCGCCGCCTGGAAGAAGACTTCTCCACCTGGAACAGGTTCTTCTCCGCCGGTCTTCAGGACAGGTAAGGAGCACTTGGGGGTTAGACTTAGGTTTTTTTAAGGGGGGGATAGGGTGGGTTTTAGAGTAGGGGTGTGTGGGTGGTGGGTTGTAATGGGGGGGTTGATATTTTTTATCACAGGTAAAAAAGCTGATTAATTTGGGGCAATGCCCCACAAAAGGCCCTTTTAAGGGCTGGTAATAGAGCTGATTACTTTTTGTAATTTAGTTTAGGGTAGGGACATTTTTTTATTTTGGGGGCTTTGTTATTTTTATAGGGAGCTTAGATTAGGTGTAATTAGCTTAAAATTCTTGTAATATTTTTTTATTTTTTGTAATTTAGTGTTTTTTTTGTGATTTAGTTTAGTGTATTTAATTATATTTTAGTTTAGATAATTGTAGTTTATTTAATTAATTTATTGATAGTGTAGGTGTATTTGTAACTTAGGTTAGGATTTATTTTACAGGTAAATTGGTAATTATTTTAACTAGGTAGCTATTAAATAGTTATTAACTATTTAATAGCTATTGTACCTAGTTAAAATAAATACCAAGTTACCTGTAAAATAAATATAAACCCTAAAATAGCTACAATGTAATTATTAATTATATTGTAGCTATCTTAAGGTTTATTTTATAGGTAAGTATTTAGTTTTAAATAGGAATATTTTAGTTAATAAGATTAATATTATTTAGATTATTGCAATAATAATTAAGCTAGGAGTGTTAGGGTTAGATAGGGTTAATATATATTAACCCTGATATAATTAGGGTTAATATAGTTAATATAGGTGGCGGCGGTGTAGGGGGGGTCAGATTAGGGGTTAATATATTTAATATAGGTGGCAGCGGTGTAGGGGGATTAGATTAGGGGTTAATATATTTAATATAGGTGGCGGCGGTGTAGGGGGGTCAGATTACAGGTAAAAGAGCTGATTACTTTGTGACATTGCCCCACAAAAGGCCCTTTTAATGGGCTGGTAATAGAGCTGGTTACTTTGGGGCAATGCCCCGCAAAAGGCCCTTTTAAGGGCTGGTAATAGAGCTGGTTACTTTGGGGCAATGCCACGCAAAAGGCCCTTTTCAGGGCTATTTGTAATTTAGTTTAGGGTAGGGACATTTTAGTATTTTAGGGGGTAATACATTTATTATAGGTGGCAGCGGTGTAGGGGGATTAGATTAGGGGTTAATCATTTTAATATAGGTGGCAGCGGGGTAGGGGGATTAGATTAGGGGGTAATATAGTTAATATAGGTGGCGGCGGTGTAGGTGGATTAGATTAGGGGTAATGTAGTTAAAATAGGTGGCGGCGGTGTAGGGGGATCATATTAGGGGGTAATATAGTTAATGTAGGTGGCGGCGGTGTAGGGGGCTCACATTAGGGGGTAATATAGTTAAAATAGGTGGCGGCGGTGTAGGGGGATTAGATTGGGGGTAATATAGTTAAAATAGGTGGCGGCAGGGTAGGGGGATCATATTTGGGGGTAATATAGTTAATGTAGGTGGCGGCGGGGTAGGGGGCTCACATTAGGGGGTAATATAGTTAAAATAGGTGGCGGCGGTGTAGGGGGCTCACATAAGGGTGTAATATAGTTAAAATAGGTGGTGGCGGTGTAGGGGGATTAGATTAGGGGGTAATATAGTTAAAATAGGTGGCGGCGGGGTAGGGGGCTCACATTAGGTGGTAATAATTTTAATATAGATGGCGGCGGTGTAGGGGGATTACATTAGGGGTTAATAATTTTAATGTAAGTGGCGGCGGTGTAGGGTGATCACATTAGGGGGTTAGACATGTAATGTAGGTGGCGGCGGGGTCCGGGAGTGGTGGTTTAGGGGTTAAACACTTTATTAGGGATTGCGGCGGGGGATTGCGGTTGACAGGTAGATAGACATTGCGCATGCATTAGGTGTTAGGTTTTATTTTGCAGGTAGTTTAGGGAGCTACAGGGCTCCAATACTCAGTGTAAGGCTTACTACGCCTGCAATTTGTGGCGAGGTGAAAATGGAGCAATATTTATCCATTTTCGCCACGTAAGTCCATACGCTGTATATTGGATACCAAACTGCGCGGGTTTGGTATACCTGTCTATGGGCCAAAAAACTACGGCCGAAGGCAGAAATATACGAGCGTAACTTCTATGTTGCGCCGTATATGTGATACCAAACATTTGGCATCGCCGGCTTTTGCGGGCAACGCTGCATATCGGATTGGGCACGGTATGTATACACCTAACACCCTAACATGAACCCCGAGAATAAACACCCCTAATCTTACACTTATTAACCCCTAATCTTCCGCCCCCGACATCGCCGACACCTACATTGTAATTAGTAACCCCTAATCTGCCGCTCTGGACATCGCCGCTAACTACATTATACTTATGAACCCCTAATCTGCTGCCCACAACATCGCTGACACCTACATAATGTTATTAACCCATAATCTACCTCCCCAAAGTCGCCGCCAATTTAATAAACATATTAACCCCTAAACCGCCGTACTCCCACATCGCAAACACTAATTAAATATTAGTTTAGCAAAAAGTAGCAAGAGCACTACACTGATGAGATAGGAACGCTCAATTTAATACTTTAGTATATACAGAAAATGTGTTCAAGTTATTTTCAATTAGTGTATCCTTTTCTATGGGTATATTAGGATACCATGTGTGGATTTATTAAATTTCTGTATTTTTAATAGGTATATACATATATACCTAGTGAGCTTGAGTGCTTGTGCATAAAACGATACTGGTTACAACTGTAGTCTATATCAGAGAAGATAGAGACTAAAAGAATGCACCTAAGTAGCACTTCAGTTCCTGGAGAAGATATTGATATTAATATGAAACTTAAACAACCACTGTAAGCCAAAGGGTTGAGAGGAAAATTAAAACATAACTTTTATTAAATCAACATAAGTTAAAAATAAAATATGTGAATGTGTGTACTTTAAAAACACATAGCAACTTTACTAATAATAAAAGTGGCACTGAGAATCTAGTGGGTAGATTACCTCTGATTTGAAGTGTTCTTAGATTATACTAATACTAATTAATGTGAATCTATCTGATGGATACTTGGCTTATATCCTTTAGTATTGTACACATTGTATTATAAAGTTCAAGATTTCATCATGCAGATATTATCATATACATTTGAGCAACCATTTGTGAGACATAAATAACAGATTGGTATCTGCTATCTGTGAGTGTTTTTATAAGGATTATTCACTCCTTCAGTTAAATCACTGGGTCTCTGATAATTGTAAATTCACAATGCAGATTGCACTTAGTATTGATGTATTCTCACTTCTGTTGCAATAAATTCTATTGTTTGTGTGTATATACAATATATAATAACAGTATATATTTTTTCACTGTTCCATTTTATTCTTCAATGGAATATCAAAAAATGGCTTGAATAGCCTAGATAAATATATTTTATTAATAATATATACTGTATAGTTAAACAGTTATTGTAACAGGTTTTTTTTTGTGAGGACTTGAATTTATATATGGCATGTATAGGTGCTTGGTGTACTTTAACACAACTTATCTTGTAGGTTTAAAGTTTGTGTTATAGTCAGTAGTGGTATAGATATTTCACTGATTTTCGAACTTGATTGATTTATACTTTGTGGCAAAAGTTATCTAGCTTTCTATATCAAATGTAATATCTAGTCACTTGGCGGACTTTCCGTGTTTTGCCTTTATTATATACAGCATTCGATAAGTGGAAAGCTATATTTTAAATATTTATATAAGTATATTTTAAATATTGTGTATATGCAATCCACTTGTTGGCGTATCTGTGGCCAGTTGTTAGTGGCTACGTTGTAGGTTTAGATAGTCAATATAAGCGTCTACCCGCTGTTGCTTAGAACTAGCAAAAAATGTATTTATCTTTAATTTCTTCTAAAGTAGCCGTAATAAGCGGTTGATTGTTATGGCTTTATATCGTTTGAGATGCTTATAGTTGTATTATCGAAGTAAGGTTTGACACTGTCAGTCTCAGCGCCTAGCTTCTATAAGTTTATACTACCAACAGATGATTTTTAGGGTATATCTTGAAGCTGCCAAAGTAAGTGACTAACAATTATAACATTAAAATAATGACCCTTAATTTGCCATTAGCCGTTGCCACTGACTCGCCGCTGTAGCCTTATAATATCAGCACATAGTTGTTTGGATTTATATCAAAGGCGGCTAATTTCAGCGGTTGTCGGTTGTGGCTGTTATAATATTAACATATAGATTGCCTTTAACAGTTGCCACTGGTAGTTTAGAGATAATGCCCAAAATATTAATAGTATAGACCCAGTTGCCACTATATCTGTATATTAATTTAAAGTTAGCTATGCCATTAAAAAAGAGAAATAACAACAGGGTATTAACAGATACCCATCCCTAACATGTTTCGCCGATAGCGTTTCGGCTTTTTCAAAGGTGACGCGCGCCGGCGTCTCAGGGTATTTAAATGCATGGAAAGAAACCCATTGGTTACATTTCAACCAATCATTGCCCTCTGAAACCTTGAGGAGGCGTGATTTGAACATGATTGGCATTTGTGATGTTACAAAACTTTTTGCCGTACTTGCTGATGGAATTGGATTAAGTATGTGACAGAAGTTTCATGACATTAAAGTGACATAGAGTGTACTATAATGGGGTTTCTTACTGACCTTGTATAACGTAGGAAAATTTATATTATGATCGTATGTGCCCGTCGAGTGTTAGGTAATGATTTATTTCTTCCCTTTCTCTATGGGAGAAGTATATTCCTTAGGATAGATTTATTGTTTGTTCCCTGAATTATATACCCTTCATGAGTTGTATCCAGGATATGTGTATATATTTGTGAGACCATCCGTTATACTTTTCAATCTGGGTCATATTCTGTAAATTCTATTCTTTCCATTATGAGCATGTCCGTATTGCCCTCCATTAAAGTCACCCTCATATCATTTTTGGCATAAATTGAAATTGTAAACAATATTTATTATGCTGAAGATGGAATTCAGATATTGTTACTACATATCTAATGTTATAAAATAAAAAACTTCTGGCTATGATTCTCTCATATAAAAAAAGTTATATATATATGGTATTTATTGGATCTTCTGGATGTGAACTGTCATGTGAGGAACAGTGATGGGGGAATGTGATGTTGTTAATATTATACTAATAAGGGCTCCATGTACTAAGCCGTCAATTCATCCGTCATTTTAGACGCGGCTAAACTCACCGTTACTCGCCGCGGGCGAAATGGTGTCCGCTGTAGCTATGTACTAATAATCCCACAACAAATAGACACCTCTAGCCCGCCGCGAGCAGTGGCGGAATATTGATAAATTTGATGCCTCGCTCGCCGCGAATAAGCTGATGTACTTAACTTTCAGTTCAATTGTCTGGCCAATTGTTAACACGTGACATGTAAGGTGTCATGAACGTCATAGTAGACGCGGGAATAGAATTTTGCTCCTATAAATGGACAAGTTTTCTAAACAACTTTATTATTGTTCCAAAATTTTTGGAGAGTAATTACAGAGCGCTCGTTTTTGTGATCTTTATTTACTATTTCGATATGGCTTCATCTGGATCTGAAACCGCTTCAAAATCCAAGAATCCTCACTTTTCTCATCAGCAAAACGTCGTTTTGATTGATATGATTATTGACTCTTATGATTATTTGTTTGGATGTCGTGTCAAACAGACAAATTTTTCTAGAAGGAAGCAGATCTGGCAAAGGATCAGCGACGCTGTTAGTGCCCAGGGTCCAGGAAAAAAGGATGTCGATCAGCTGAAGAAGCGTTACAACGACATTAAACGCTTCGCCAAAGCTAAATTGGCCAGAGAGAAAAATTCGGCACGTGCTACCGGAGGTGGACCAGCATATGTGGCAGACCTCAATGACTATGAGCAGAAGCTTGTTCAGCGTCTGGGACCGGAGATCATCACTGGCATAACGGATGATTGTGACAGTGATTTAAGAGGTAAATGTACAACATAGTTGACTTAAATGTTCTTTTTAAAGTTATGATAGGTTATTGTCTCCAATATATATTTCTTTAAAATAACATTATCTGACTTCTTACGCTTCAGTATCCTATATGCCATCTAGGCCCTGAATACTGTAATCATTTATGTTGCATATATGTATAAGGGATTGTACAAGCCATTTAGGCCCGAAATACTGTAATAATTTATCTCGCATATATGTATAAGGGATTGTACAAGCCATTTAGGCCCCAAATACTGTAATCATTTATGTCTCATATATGTATAAGGGATTGTACAATAATAGTATTGTTATACTGCCTTTTTTTTAATGGTCTAACGGAACTAAAGATTTGTTGATTATTAATATAGTGATCCCTAAAGATAACACCCATGTGTTTATTTTCAAACCAGTATTGCATAGAAACCTTAAAGAGATAATGACAATAGAAATAATGTAATTTGAAACTATTAAAATAATATTGTATGTCCGACATTAATCATGAGACTAACCCCAGATCACATGCCTTCTTAAATTTCTGATCTATTGACTTCCATGTTGCGTTATTTCACTATAGAATATTATTGTTAACATCTTTCAAAATTGTTCTCCGCTTTATAAACATACATTTTTCAGATATAGCTATGCACATAGTTGACGCAGTCACATGAACCATCTATGTGCATCAACCAATGATCATTTACTGTGCCTGTATAGATTTGCTTTTCCTCAAAGTATAAAAATCCAATGAATGCAAAAACATAATACATTTAAATATTTTTTAAAAAGCATTTTCTTATGCAATTTGTAAAGGTAATTATTTTTTTTCATGTCCCTTTAAAGGGCCACTAAACCCAAAATCTTTTATTAATGATTCGGATAGAGAATTGAAATTTAAACAACATATTACTTCAATTTTCTAGATATTCTTAGTTGAAGAAAAATAAATACACATGTTGAGCCAATCACACGAGGCTTCTTTGTGCATCAATCAAATGCTTTTCAACAAAGAATATCTAGAGAATAAAACAAATTAGATAATATAAGTAAATTATAAAGATGTTTATAACTGCATTCTCTTTCCAAATCATAAAAAAAAGGTGGTTGGCATGTCCCTTTAATGATTGAGCCTGCATTCACTGCTGTAATTATTATTATTAACACTTTTAACTTTCAGTTTCAAATATAAACAAAAATAAACCTAATTTTTTTTTTTTTTTTTTTTTTTAAAGCGATGCCAACAACAGCAGAGCCTGTGAGGAGTAACGAAGTGCCCACTTGTTCTACTTCTTCTTCTGCGGTTTCGAGACCACCCGGTGCAGCTGTTTCAAGACCTTCGGCCAGTTTTACACATGGACAATTTATACGCTCATCATCTAATGTTACACACACAACTTCCTCGGCGGACACACTTCCGGATCTAAGGACCAGCACTCCACAAACTGGTGTTGGTAGAGCAACTGGTAAGTACTTTACAAATGAATAATTTCAATGTTGTGTGTTTTATCTCTTTTATCTCTCAATTTTTTTTTTTTAATTTTTTTTTTAAATGTCAAATGTCATTATTGACATATTCTATTTCGAGATCTTGTACATATTTTTTTAAATGAGGATTCTTGTAGAGCATGCATGCTATTTTAATCAACTTTCTAATTTTTTTAAAATTTATCATTATTTTCTTTTTGAGAATTGATCATAGTATTACATAAGAAAGCTGATAGAAATTCCATGCAATATATCTTATTCTCAAAAAGATTATTTTTGCTTCAGTGTCCAGTTAATTGCAAAATACATTTCCATTAATAATTTTGAATATATCGTTACATTGACAAAAAAGCATTTTATTTATTTATTTTTATGTTATTTATTTTTTTATAGGTGATTTGGGACGTCTTTTCCAGAGATTGACTGGACATTCATCTCCATTATTTGATGGTATGTATCATATATGTATATATATATATAATGTAACTTAAATTGTTGTATGACGGTTGTATC
This sequence comes from Bombina bombina, assembly GCF_027579735.1. Lineage (NCBI taxonomy): Eukaryota > Metazoa > Chordata > Amphibia > Anura > Bombinatoridae > Bombina > Bombina bombina. Next base: position 230,588,256 of record NC_069507.1, on the reverse strand, counting down.
TGCTCTCTCCTTCTATTCTATTTCTGCAAGTGTTTTTATAACATTTTATTTTTATTTACTAACAATTTGTTATGTCTTGATCTAGAAGAAGAAAACTCATCAAGGGAGATCACTATCAATCTCATGCCGATAGTGGAAAATCCCATTCAAGATGAACCACCAGGAGGGCATGATGGAAGTGAGACTCCAGATATTCTTGAAGATTTGGGAGATGCGCAACCGGATGAAATTCACACACCAGAAAACATTGATGAACCTGTTGAAACACAGGCACCACCAATTGAACTGCAAACAGGTGGTGTAAATATTGACAATACACCGGCAGAAGGACAATTTGGCGATGTTGCATTGAGGGAAATGTTGACACTGGCAAGGCAATACAGAGAGGACCACAGAGAAATGCAGAATATTATTAACACTAATATTGAACGCTGGGCTGCTCTGTCAGAAAAAAATGTGGAAATCGAAAGGCAAAGGAATGAGATAGAGATGCAGAAATTACAGCTGCAAAGAGAGATGTTCCAGTGGCAGAGGCAGATGGATGAAGAGAAAAACCATCAAATTAACAGAGCTTTGAGCATCAGCGAAAGGACATTACAATCTCTGTTGGCTATTGTCAGTGAAAGGGAGGCGACAACAGACCCAAAGAGGCGACGTCTGGATTGAACATTTTTTATTATCTAGTCACTGTTTATTTTTTTAATCTGTATATTGTTTACTAAGTTATTGTTTGTGTATTTTTAAGGGACACTGTACTCAAATTTTTTCTTTTGTGATTCAGATAGAGCATGCAAATTTGATAATAGGAGTACATTTGAAAGTTGCTTAAAATTGCATGCTCTATCTGAATCACAAAAGATAAAATTTGGATACAGTGTCCCTTTAAGTTTAAAATGTTAGTCACTGTTAATTTTTTTACTCTGTATATTGTTTACAAAGTTATTGTTTGTGTATTTTTAAGGGACACTGTACTCAAATTTTTTCTTTTGTGATTCAGATAGAGCATGCAAATTTGATAATAGGAGTACATTTGAAAGTTGCTTAAAATTGCATGCTCTATCTGAATCACAAAAGATAAAATTTGGATACAGTGTCCCTTTAAGTTTAAAATGTTAGTCACTGTTAATTTTTTTACTCTGTATATTGTGTACAAAGTTATTGTTTGTGTATTTTTAAGGGACACTGTACTCAAATTTTTTCTTTTGTGATTCAGATAGAGCATGCAAATTTGATAATAGGAGTACATTTGAAAGTTGCTTAAAATTGCATGCTCTATCTGAATCACAAAAGATACAATTTGGATACAGTGTCCCTTTAAGTTTAAAATGTTAGTCACTGTTAATTTTTTTACTCTGTATATTGTGTACAAAGTTATTGTTTGTGTATTTTTAAGGGACACTGTACTCAAATTTTTTCTTTTGTGATTCAGATAGAGCATGCAAATTTGATAATAGGAGTACATTTGAAAGTTGCTTAAAATTGCATGCTCTATCTGAATCACAAAAGATAAAATTTGGATATAGTGTCCCTTTAAGTTTAAAATGTTAGTCACTGTTAATTTTTTTACTCTGTATATTGTGTACAAAGTTATTGTTTGTGTATTTTTAAGGGACACTGTACTCAAATTTTTTCTTTTGTGATTCAGATAGAGCATGCAAATTTGATAATAGGAGTACATTTGAAAGTTGCTTAAAATTGCATGCTCTATCTGAATCACAAAAGATAAAATTTGGATACAGTGTCCCTTTAAGTTTAAAATGTTAGTCACTGTTAATTTTTTTACTCTGTATATTGTTTACAAAGTTATTGTTTGTGTATTTTTAAGGGACACTGTACTCAAATTTTTTCTTTTGTGATTCAGATAGAGCATGCAAATTTGATAATAGGAGTACATTTGAAAGTTGCTTAAAATTGCATGCTCTATCTGAATCACAAAAGATAAAATTTGGATACAGTGTCCCTTTAAGTTTAAAATGTTAGTCACTGTTAATTTTTTTACTCTGTATATTGTTTACAAAGTTATTGTTTGTGTATTTTTAAGGGACACTGTACTCAAATTTTTTCTTTTGTGATTCAGATAGAGCATGCAAATTTGATAATAGGAGTAGATTTGAAAGTTGCTTAAAATTGCATGCTCTATCTGAATCACAAAAGATAAAATTTGGATACAGTGTCCCTTTAAGTTTAAAATGTTATTATTTAATAAAGACAAATTTTTTTATGGCCAAAAAAAACTTTATTTACATAAATTCAAACTCACTTTTGATTCTTCAACACAAAACTTTTTCTCAGTTATTAATCATGACAAAACAAAAAATGAAATCAAATTACATATTTACGGTATAAAAAATCTACTTGCTCCATTAACATTCCCAAAGTTGCCCTAATTTTAGAAATTTTTTGTTTAACATGATCTTCTAGACAACTCTGAGTACTTTTGTCTGCAGTCTCAATAGTTGATGTTGAAGATAAATCTGTAGAAAAATAAATGAAAAGCAAAATTTAATTCAATTGTCATATACATATTCAATGTATGATAGGGTTTTTCATCACAAATATTACCTCCTGATGTGCTGTTATCTACGTTATCTACTATATTAGCTTCCACACTTATGTCCACTCCTTTAAAGCTTTCATCTGAGCCAACTCCTATTTGAAATATACAATATATGTATTAGTTAAAACTTGTATTTTCTTAGATTTAAGATTACTGAGTATGAAACATACCTTTATCTACCATCATTGTTGGTAAAACTTCTATCCTTGGTTGAGTATCATCTGAAGTTAATGCTTCAAATATTGTCACACTATCAGGATTTTGAAATTCTTCCATTTCCATACTAGTTTCCATTTCTTCCATGGTAATATCTATGAACGAAATTACAAAGATAGAAAACTATTAAATCAAAAACCTTGTATATATTATTGAAAACAATAATAATAATAATCATTAAAAGTGACATAGAAACCAATTTCTAAGTTTCATGATTCAGATAGTGCATGCAATTTAAATAAACTTTATATTTTACTTCATTCTTTTTGTATCTTTATTTGAAAAGCAAGAATCTAAGTTTAGATGCCAGCCCATTTTTGGTGAACCAACTGTGTTGTACTTGATAATTGGACAGAACCAATCAAAGAGTGCTGTCCATGGTGCTCAACCAAAAATTGGCTGGCTCCTTAGCTTAGATGCCCTCTTTTTCAAATAAAGATAGAAAGTTAATGAGGAAAAAAATGATAATAGAAGTAAATTAGCAACTTGATTAATATTGCATGCTAAAACTTTTTAAGCCAAAACCTAAAATATATGATTTAAAATTTAAATAATAAGTCATTACCTGTCTGTGTCTCTTTATGACAAATTTCATATGGATTTGGAGATAATTCAATATCCAATAGTGTTATTGGCAAAGGTGGAGAAAGAGCTTCACTTCTGGGTGTTTGCACCAACATTGACCTTAAGTAGCGTGGTGGGTGTGCACACTTCATTCTCCTACTTCTCATATCTATAAACATATATATAATAAAAAAATTTAATAAAAAAAATTGAAATAATTATTCAAATTAATTTTTGGTTTTCAAAACATTCAGTTCTGCATGCTTACTTTTCTAACATGTTTCAATGTTATATAGTAATATATTTATATTTTATTCTACTAACTCAGTTCTGCATGTTTCAATGTTATATACTAATATAGTTATATTTTACTCTACTAACTCATTTTTGTATGCTAAGTTTTCTAACCTTTTAAGTGTATATAGTTATATAGTTAAATTTTAATCTACTAACTCAGTTCTGCATGCTTACTTTTGTAACTTTTTGCAATTGTATATACTAATATAGTCAAAGTAACAGTCAGGAAATATTATTTTCCTGGATTCGTCAATGATGACGCAGTTCAAAAATAAACCCTTTTTTTATATTATTAAAAATTATTTCATATATAATTTTGAAACTTACATGTCCTTATCAATCTTCGAATCGATTTATAGTACTTCGGTTCTCTTCTCTTCAAATCACTATATTTTCTAAGACACTGTCGTCTTGTTCTTTTAATTTTTGAAATACGATGCATTCTTCTCAGCATCTCGTATATAATTTTGTCTCGGCATTCCTGTCTCACTCCCCTCACACCACCAATCCGTTTAGGGAAATATTTATCCATGGCATAAACTAATATCACCAATTCTCCAGCACCAAAAGGTTCAGGACGCGACATGTTAGACGATGACGTGATTAATCGTTATGTCAATCATTAGCGCATTGATATAGATATGTATCCCCGAAAAATAGAGAAAAATATAATGTATATGTAGATTAATGTATTTTATGAAGGTTTGTAAATATCGATGTTTATAGTTATTACAAATGATATTTGTTTTATATACATTTTCTTTGTTTCAGATGTGTTGATATGTATTAACATTTATACTTTGGTTTACAATAGTTATTGTTTCTAAACATTTTATTTGTTTCAGATGTGTTTTTATGTATTAAAATTTAATTTGGTTTACAATTTTTATTTTGTTTATAAACATTTAATTATTTAAAGATGTGTTTATATGTATTAAAATGTTGTTTGGTTTACAATTGTTATTTTGTTTATAAACATTTTCTTTGTTTCATATGTGTTTATATGTATTAGAATTTATTTTGGTTTACAATTGTTATTTGGTTTCTAAACATTTCCTTTTTTTTCATATGTGTTTATATGTTTAACAAGTTACTTTGGTTTGCAATTGTTAATATATAATGTTTAAAGATTATAATTTTGTAATAAAATAATTTATTTTGCCATTATTTTCTATATGCCACTATTCTTTTAACAAATCTTGAATGCAAAAATATATTTTAAAGGTTAAGAAAATAAGTGCTAAGAGTAATCCCTTAAGGTATTTATTTGAATATGGGAAAACCTAGTAGCTGTTAAAAATAGAGGTTAGAATAAAACAAATAAAATTAGCAATTCTTTTTTAACTCAAAAATCCAATCTGATAACATAAAGCACTGTTGAATATAATGTCGCTTGTTACAGCTACAATTCAATGACACAATACAATGAATTAGCATCAGCTATGGAGGGATTACATTACAATAATCACATATGTAAAAGAGTGAGAGCAGCTGTAGACACTAGTGTGATGTCACAAAGACAATGTATTACCTATAATATATTGTCTGTAATAACTTTGATCATAAACTTTATTTATTTGAAACCTTTGATAATTGAAGAGCAACAACTGTTATGTATTTAACTGTTTATCATGAGTGATTTTTAATAACCTTAACTCTTAAAAAAAAATGGAGACAAGTTAATAAAGAAAGTTTTTTATTGATCAACTGAAACTTTAATCCTCAAACACAAAATATTGTTCTGAAACCATGTCCCTTGTTGCATTTCCACGCCTATTAGCTTGTTCGACACATATTTCTTCTGGTAAATCATCAGTATCTATTGGATCTTCATCTTCTAATGGACAGCCTCTTTTAATTGCAATATTGTGCAGTATGCAGCAAACCAATATAATTTTGGCAACTTTCTCTGGTGCATACTGCATAGCACCACCAGAACGATCAAGACATCGAAACCGCATTTTCAAAAGACCAAAAGTCCTCTCAATAATCCCCCTGGTAGATCGGTGAGCTTCATTGAAACGTACTTGACTTCTGGTCTGTGGGTTGTTATAGGGAGTCAACAGCCATTCTGTACATGAGTACCCTCCATCTCCTAATAGAAGATATAATAAATATAAATATTAATATAAGAATAATTATAAAGATTCAGAACTATACAATACAATTAAACTATACAGATTACAGTCGACAAATTGGGCGCAATTTTGGTACATTGAAATGAGAGACATATTAGACGCCAGTTATGCTTACCTAGAAGCCATCCGTCAGGCATATTTCCCTCCTCGAACTTCCGGTATAACCCAGTCTGCCTTAAAATGTAAGAATCATGACAGGAGCCAGGAAAGTTAGAACGGACACTGATAATCCTCATGTGGGGGTCACAGACCATCTGGACATTCAAGGAATGGAAATGCTTTCTATTCCTATAGATCTCCTCACGAGCTTGAAGTGGTCTTACAGCAACATGGGTACAGTCTATGGCACCTAGGACATTGGGCATCCCAGCCATCCTATAGAAATTTGACTTGATAGATTGCCATTCTTCAGGGGTAGATGGCAAACAAACATATCGATGAAAAATAACCATCATAGCCCCTATTACTTTGGATAAGTGGCGTGAAAAAGCAGATTGACTCATTCCAATAATGACGCTAGAAACTGCCTGAAAGGAGCCTGTTGCAAAAAAATGCAATGCCGCTAATAGTTTGAGAAGTCCCGGAATAGCTTGTGAACGAGCAGTCATCGGCTCCAAATGATCTTCAATCTCTCGATACAGGTGTAATATCGATTCACGATCAAGCCGGAATCTTTGTATGATCTCTCGGTCAGAAAGGCCGTGCAAACCAACCCGTGGAAGGAATACACGGGGGACTCGAACTCTCCTTCTTCTAACCAATCGATTAGCTACATTTCCAGTATTCTGTCTTCTAGCCCGGATTCGCATCAAACGGAGAATAAACAAAAACAGAATTATCTCCATAGCTGCTGAAATGAACAATGTAAGTACAATGCTGATATTACTGCCTTTTATATATGTCTAGACTGGCGTCTAGAGTGACTTTCCTATTGTTTTGTACCTTGCCCGCCACCTAAAAGGTGGCGAGGCAAAAATAACGAGGTGGGAGCGGAAATTGACGCGAGCGGACAAATAGATTTTTTAGTACATTCGTTTTTGGCGAGTTGGTGGTCAAATGTGTCTAATTACAGTAAAAAATGGAGAGGTAGCGAGGTATGGCGGATAAGTACGCTCGCTATTTTAAAGATGCGAGTTTTTACATAATTGACGGCTTTGTACATATCAGTTTGCGAGTTTGGGCGCAAGATTTGTTGCGGGTAGCTCGCTGACTGCTTAGTACATGGAGCCCAAAAAGAGAGAGAAAAAATTATGTATATAGGTAAAAACAGTGTAGCGTGATTTCAACTATTAGAATGAAAGTGATTTAAAATTACTGGGGTGATATACTACTATAAATATCCACTTAATTTATTTTTATATAAAACACTGTGTTAAATAAGTAAATGAGTCGAATACATACAAACGAAGGGAGTATAAAAGGAAGATGGCTCCCTAAGCACAGACTTGTATCGAAAGGAAACAGCTACCAACAATGTCTTATTTGCCACCAGTGCCCATGCACCCAACACTACAAAATCTTTACCAGTCAGAGAATTTTTAAGACTAAGGAGAAATTGTTCACAAGATATGACTTTTAAGATAAGAGCCGCAGAATTGGAAAAACGTTTACTCCTGAGGGGCTACAGCAAGAGATCTATTCACAAGGCTAAAACGAGAGCATTAAAAACTGCTAGATCTGAACTATTAAAAACTAAAACCAAAAAAGGTGACAATAAAACCAGACTAGTATTAACGTATAACCAGCAAACAAAGCAAATTGTGAATATAATTAACAACCACTGGCATATACTACAAGCGGACCCCCATCTAAAGGACTTAATAGGAGAAAGGGTTCAACTGAGCTATCGTAGAAATAGAAACCTAAAGGAAATGCTGAGCCCTAGTCATTTTGTACAAAAAACCAACCAAACCAGGCCTCCAGAAAAAGGTTCATTTTTATGTGGAAACTGCTCTTCATGCGGCAATATGATCAAAAAGAAATCAATCACTGATAGGTTTGGTAAAGACCACCAAATTAAGAGTTACATCAATTGCAACTCCAGTGGAGTAATCTATGTCCTCCAGTGTAAATGTCCCAGATTGTATATCGGTATGACTACTAGAACTATACATACCAGACTGATAGAACATTTGCGAAATATTCGCAACGCCCCGAAAGATCTATCTAAGGACAAAAAAATTACGTCCGTAGCTTCGCATTTCTTTAAACACCACCAATCTAAAACCTCTGAATTAAAATGTTTTGGAATCCAGAAGATATCTCTGGGATTAAGAGGAGGTGACCTTGAAACAGCGCTACTCAAGGCAGAAGCAAAATGGATATACTTAATGGATAGTGTATACCCCAAAGGCATGAACGAACAGAACAATTACTCGATGTTCATATGAAGGAAGATAATACCTTTGATACATTAAATAAGAAGAATTGTTGTAAACATATATCATAACACTAAGTGTATAAAATAAAATCTAGGTTAAGATTCAAGAACAATCTTGTTCAATATAGATCTTCGAATATTAAATAAATAATATATAAAGCTATACAACTAAAACAAAAAAAACAAAAAAAACAATATCTAAATCAATTTAGTTTTTCCATCTCTACTTTAATCAGTATCTCTCAAATTGATATTATAAGAGAGATACCTTAATCAATTATTGTAGGATGTTTTCATCACTTCCCTTATCACCATTCATTGGTAATCACATTCACTACCACCTTCACCTTCACTTTTATTTTCATTTTTTATCTTATTTTATTATTTTTTCCATTAACGTATCCCTAACATCACTACCCTTTTTTTATTGTTTATTTATTTTGTTTTCAAAAAGTCTACATCCAGTAGAATGTGCACAACACCATCACACTTTTATTCCCCAACACATTTGGCACGGGGTCATATATTTATTTATCAACCCTAACCTTAATATATTACAACTCTCCGCCATACATACCTTTTATACTCCCTTCATTTGTATGTATTCGACTCATTTAATTATTTAACACAGTGTTTTATATAAAAATAAATTAAGTGGCTATTTATAGTAGTATATCACCCCAGTAATTTTAAATCACTTTCATTCTAATAGTTGAAATCACGCTACACTGTTTTTACCTATATACATAATTTTTTCTCTCTCTTTTAGTATAATATTAACAACATCACATTCCCCCATCACTGTTCCTCACATGACAGTTCACATCCAGAAGATCCAATAAATACCATATATATATAACTTTTTTTATATGAGAGAATCATAGCCAGAAGTTTTTTATTTTATAACATTAGATATGTAGTAACAATATCTGAATTCCATCTTCAGCATAATAAATATTGTTTACAATTTCAATTTATGCCAAAAATGATATGAGGGTGACTTTAATGGAGGGCAATACGGACATGCTCATAATGGAAAGAATAGAATTTACAGAATATGACCCAGATTGAAAAGTATAACGGATGGTCTCACAAATATATACACATATCCTGGATACAACTCATGAAGGGTATATAATTCAGGGAACAAACAATAAATCTATCCTAAGGAATATACTTCTCCCATAGAGAAAGGGAAGAAATAAATCATTACCTAACACTCGACGGGCACATACGATCATAATATAAATTTTCCTACGTTATACAAGGTCAGTAAGAAACCCCATTATAGTACACTCTATGTCACTTTAATGTCATGAAACTTCTGTCACATACTTAATCCAATTCCATCAGCAAGTACGGCAAAAAGTTTTGTAACATCACAAATGCCAATCATGTTCAAATCACGCCTCCTCAAGGTTTCAGAGGGCAATGATTGGTTGAAATGTAACCAATGGGTTTCTTTCCATGCATTTAAATACCCTGAGACGCCGGCGCGCGTCACCTTTGAAAAAGCCGAAACGCTATCGGCGAAACATTTTAGGGATGGGTATCTGTTAATACCCTGTTGTTATTTCTCTTTTTTAATGGCATAGCTAACTTTAAATTAATATACAGATATAGTGGCAACTGGGTCTATACTATTAATATTTTGGGCATTATCTCTAAACTACCAGTGGCAACTGTTAAAGGCAATCTATATGTTAATATTATAACAGCCACAACTGACAACCGCTGAAATTAGCCGCCTTTGATATAAATCCAAACAACTATGTGCTGATATTATAAGGCTACAGCGGCGAGCCAGTGGCAACGGCTAATGGCAAATTAAGGGTCATTATTTTAATGTTATAATTGTTAGTCACTTACTTTGGCAAGTCTGTTGGTAGTATAAACTTATAGAAGCTAGGCGCTGAGACTGACAGTGTCAAACCTTACTTCGATAATACAACTATAAGCATCTCAAACGATATAAAGCCATAACAATCAACCGCTTATTACGGCTACTTGAGAAGAAATTAAAGATAAATACATTTTTTGCTAGTTTTAAGCAACAGCGGGTACCTACACTAACAACTGGCCACAGATACGCCAACAAGTGGATTGCATATACACAATATTTAAAATATACTTATATAAATATTTAAAATATTGCTTTCCACTTATCGAATGCTGTATATAATAAAGGCAAAACACGGAAAGTCCGCCAAGTGACTAGATATTACATTTGATATAGAAAGCTAGATAACTTTTGCCACAAAGTATAAATCAATCAAGTTCGAAAATCAGTGAAATATCTATACCACTACTGACTATAACACAAACTTTAAACCTACAAGATAAGTTGTGTTAAAGTACACCAAGCACCTATACATGCCATATATAAATTCAAGTCCTCACAAAAAAACCCTGTTACAATAACTGTTTAACTATACAGTATATATTATTAATAAAATATATTTATCTAGGCTATTCAAGCCATTTTTTGATATTCCATTGAAGAATAAAATGGAACAGTGAAAAAATATATACTGTTATTATATATTGTATATACACACAAACAATAGAATTTATTGCAACAGAAGTGAGAATACATCAATACTAAGTGCAATCTGCATTGTGAATTTACAATTATCAGAGACCCAGTGATTTAACTGAAGGAGTGAATAATCCTTATAAAAACACTCACAGATAGCAGATACCAATCTGTTATTTATGTCTCACAAATGGTTGCTCAAATGTATATGATAATATCTGCATGATGAAATCTTGAACTTTATAATACAATGTGTACAATACTAAAGGATATAAGCCAAGTATCCATCAGATAGATTCACATTAATTAGTATTAGTATAATCTAAGAACACTTCAAATCAGAGGTAATCTACCAACTAGATTCTCAGTGCCACTTTAATTATTAGTAAAGTTGCTATGTGTTTTTAAAGTACACACATTCACATATTTTATTTTTAACTTATGTTGATTTAATAAAAGTTATTTTTAATTTTCCTCTCAACCTTTTGGCTTACAGTGGTTGTTTAAGTTTCATATTAATATCAATATCTTCTCCAGGAACTGAAGTGCTACTTAGGTGCATTCTTTTAGTCTCTATCTTCTCTGATATAGACTACAGTTGTAACTAATTAAATATTATTAACCCCTAATCTGCCGCCCCTAACATCGTCGCCATCATCCTACATTTATTAACCCCTAATTTGCTGCCAACAACGTCGCCGCCACTATACTATATTTATTAACCCCTAAACCTAAGTCTAACCCTAACACCCCCTAACTTAAATATAATTAAAATAAATCTAAATAAAACCTACAATTATTACCTAAATTATTCCTATTTAAAACTTAATACTTACATGTAAAATAAACCCTAAGCTAGCTACAATATAACTAATAATTACATTGTATCTAGCTTAGGTTTTATTTTTATTTTAACGGCAAGTTTGTATTTATTTTAACTAGGTAGAATAGTTACTAAATAGTTATTAACTATTTAATAACTACCTAGCTAAAATAAATACACATTTACCTGTAAAATAAAACCTAACCTAAGTTACACTAACACTTAACACTACACTACACAATTAAATAAATTCCCTAAATTAAATACAATTAACTAAATTCATTAAAATTAGCTAAATTACAACCCCCCCCCCCACTAATTTACAGAAAATAAAAAACAAATTACAAGATATTTAAACTAATTACACCTAATCTCATAGCCCTATTAAAATAAAAAAGCCCACCCAAAATAAAAAAAAACCCTAGCCTAAACTAAACAACCAATAGCCCTTAAAAGGGCCTTTTGCGGGGCATTGACCCAAAGAAATCAGCTCTTTTACCTGTAAAAAAAATACACACAACCCCCATACAGTAAAACCCAACACCCACACAACCAACCCCAAATAAAACCCTAACTAAAAAAAACTAATCTCCCCATTTCCCTGAAAAGGGCATTTGGATGGGTATTGCCCTTAAAAGGGCATTTAGCTCTATTGCGGCCCAAAGCCCTAACCTAAAAATAAAACCCACCCAATACACCCTTAAAAAATCCTAACACTAACCCCCGAAGATCCACTTACCGGGAGAAGTCTTCATCCAAGCGGCAAGATGTCCTCACCGAAGTTGGCAGAAGTGGTCCTCCAGATGGGCAGAAGTGGTCCTCCAGACGGACAGAAGTCTTCATCCAGACAGCATCGTCTATCTTTATCCTTCCGACGCGGAGCGGGTCCATCTTCAAGACATCCGGTGCAGAGCATCCTCTTCCAATGATGACTACCCGACGAAGGAAGGTACCTTTAAGTGACATCATCCAAAATGGCATCCCTTAGATTCTGATTGGCTGATAGAATTCTATCAGTCAATCGGAATTAAGGATGAAAAAATCCTATTGGCTGATAAAATCAGCCAATAGGATTGAAGTTCAATCCTATTGGCTAATCCAATCAGCCAATAGGATTGAGCTCATATTCTATTGGCTATTCCAATCAGTAAACATGAGTAAACTTCCTTAAACTGAATAGGGAAATAACATGAGTGTGCACGTAAGCTCACTCCCTTAGCTGTCCCGGGACAGACATACTGATTTGCTGCTTAGAAGTCATTTACAAGGGGATGTGGATACTGAGGAATTTTTGAGGTAAAATATCTTTCTTTTTTACATAGAAATGTTCAGGTGATATTTTCTAGTCAGCTTTTTAAAGCTATGCTGCATCACTTTCAAGTGTTTCAGCAATTGGGTATCATGGCCCTTTAATGCCAAAGATCAGAAAAATTAGCCAACTATAATAACTTAAATTAAATGGAGAAGAAATTATAAATGACCTTGACAATATTTTAGTTAAAGAAATAAAAAAAAATTGGAAATAGCTTTTTTGAACAAATATATTGAAAAAATAATGGTACCCAGAGGTTTGGAAACCTGAAAGAAAGCCCCCAGCTACACGCTGCCATCACGAGGAGAGCACGAACCTGGTAAATCAAAGTCCCTGAAGAGGGAACAAAAGTCAGCTAAAACCAGGGTCCAGAAAAGCAGATCTTTCACCACCTACTACGGTTACCTTGCCAGCAAGAAGAAGCTAAAAAATATCAAAGCTGCTGACAAGAAGTCTGTAAGTTTTACCAACAAAGAGAAATTGGCAGACACAGACCGGCATAACTCGCATGAGAGATTGAAGCCTCCTTTACATTGTCCGGTAAACAGAGGCTGGATGACACAGTACTCCACCGGAACCATCTATTTAGGAGAAACATCTCATCAAAGCAGTGCACTGTTTACACGGAGGAAAATAACGAGAAGAAACAACAGCTGAAAACAACAGCTGAAAAAAACGTATGTAAATAAGATTATAACATCTTAAGCAGTTATCACAGAAATATTGATTTTCTAAAATGAACTTCCTTCACACTGAACTGTATTACGGGACCAAAAGATTGCAACTATAAAGTACAGCTATTGTTACTTTGGGGGATATCTATCAAGCCGTCAACCACAAATATGCTGGAATTCTGCAGCGTAATTGTGGTGAGCTTGATTCGACCTAGTTATAAAACCCTACAGACCGGCAAAAGTTTAAATTTGTGATGTAACATACTGTCCACCGGTTTCAATCCGACACAGATCGATGCTTACGTCATTACAGATGTTCCGAATACACATTCGGCAATATTTGACACTTTTTAAAAGTTATCAAATAGTTAACCGGTACGCTCATGGATATTCCGGCCCAGCGTAGCTGGTTTTCAATCCACCACCATGGAGGCTGTGGATGCCATAGGACTCAATGGGAGTCTGAAAGCAGCAAAAGCTTATGTTCGCTGCTGCCAGATATCCCATTGATTTCTATGGTAGAAAACCAGTAACGTTTACACCTAACACCCTAGCATAAGCCCCGAGTCTAAACACCCCTAATTTGCCGCCCGACATCGGCGCAACCAAAATAAAGTTATTAACCCCTATACCGCCGCTCCCGGACCCTGCCGCAACTAAATAGAATGAGAGCTCAATCCTATTGGCTGTTTGGAACAGCCAATAGGATGAGAGCTGCTCAAATCCTATTGGCCGATTGGAACAGCCAATAGGATTTTAGCAACTCTAATCCTATTGGCTGATTTGAAACTTTCAGCCAATAGGAATGCAAGGGACGCCATCTTGGATGACGTCACTTGCATTCAAGTTCCAGTTTACAGCGGCAACTGTATTGAAGAGGAGCTCTGCGCCAGATGTCTTCAGGATGGACATGCTCCGCACTGGATGGATGAAGATAGAAGAGGCCGCATGGATGAAGACTTCGCCAGATGGATGAAGATGTAAGAGGCCGTCCGGATAAAAACTTCTTGCCACCTGGATGAAGACTTCTTGCCGGCTGGATGGATCCTTCAAGCGTAACTTCAAAAAATGTAAGTGGATCGTTGGGGGTTAGTGTTAGGTTTATTTAAGGTTTTTTTTGGGTGGGTGAGTAGGGTCTGGGCAGGTAAAAGAGCTAAATGCCCTTTTAAGGGCAATGCCCATACAAATGCCCTTCTCAGGGCAATGGGGAGCTTAGTTTTTTTTAGATAGGCTTTTTATTTGGGGGGTGGTTGGTTGGGTGGTGGGTTTTACTGTTGGGGGGTGTTTGTAATTTTTTTTACAGGTAAAAGAGCTGATTTCTTTGGGGCAATGCCCCACAAAGGCCCTTTTAAGGGCCATTGGTAGTATATTGTAGGCTAGGGTTTTTTTTATTGGGGGGGGGGTTTGATAGGGCTATTAGATTAGGTGTGATTCATTTTTATTTTTGATACTGTGGGTTTTTTTTTCTTCGTAATTTAGTGTTTTTTATTTTTTGTAACTTAGTGTTTATTTTTTTGTAATTTAGTCATTTTTAATAGTAGATTTAAATAATTTGAGTAGGGTTAGGGTTTTTTAATATGTAATATTGTTAATGTAATTGCTAGTTTAATGTAATTGTCGTATAATAGTTAGGGTAGTTTAATTAATAGTTTAATATAGTTTCTTTTTATTCTACAGGTAAGTTTAATTTTATTTTAAGATAGGGATGTTGTAATTTTAATGTAAAGTTAGTGGGTTGTTAGGTTTAGGGGTTAATAGCTTAATTTAGTTTATAGCAATGTGGGAGGCTGGCGGTTTAGGGGTTAATAGGTTTAGTTAATGGTAGTGATGTGGGAGGCCAGATGTTTAGGGGTTAATACTGTTATGTATTTTCTAGGTTACAAATTATGTTTCTATGTTAATTAAATTATCACTATCTCAGCGGTAACCTACAATGTATTATATATTTTAGAATACAATCGGCTAGATTAAGAGTTTTGCGTTATGAGTAAAAAAGCAGCGCAATGGGTTATAATGCTGCTTTTTCACTACCGCTGCTATTACGAGTCTTGTAGGTACAGCTGTCCCGCACTATTTTTTAGCCGTACCGCAAATTAACTTACGCAATTTTTGTAAAGTCTTTTTTCAATTGGACTTCCATAGCGCTGATATTACAAGCTTTTTTTTGGAGGCCAAAAAGTGAGCGGTACAGCCTATCCCGCAAGATTCGTAACGCATTCTAAAGTCAGTAGTTATGCGTTTTATGTTACAAAGCTGTAGTATAAAACTCGTAACTAAAGTGCTAAAAAGTACACTAACATCCATAAACTACCTATTAACCCCTAAATCGAGGCCCTCCCGCATTGCAAACACTAAAATAAAATTATTAACCCCTAATCTGCTGCTCCCGACATCTCCGCCACTATACTAAACATATTAACCCCTAAACCCCCGCACTCCCGCATCACAAACACTAGTTAAATAATATTAACCCCTAATCTGCGGTTACTAATATCGCTGCAACCTACAAAACAGTTAATAACCCCTAATCTGCCGCCCCCAACATCGCCGACACTATACTAAAGTTATTAACCCCTAAACCTAAGTCTAACCCTAACCCTAACACCCCCTAACTTAAATATAATTAAAAAAATTCCTATCATTAACTAACGGCTAGATTTAGAGTTTAGCGTTAGCCGTCAAAACCAGCGTTAGAGGCTCCTAACGCTGGTTTTGGGCTACCGCTGGTATTTGGAGTCAGTCAGGAAAGGGTCTAACGCTCACTTTGCAGCCGCGACTTTTCCATACCGCAGATCCCCCTACGCCATTTGCGTATCTTATCTTTTCAATGGGATCTTCCTAACGCCAGTATTTAGAGTCTTGGCTGAAGTGAGCGTTAGAAATCTAACGACAAAACTCCAGCCGCAGAAAAAAGTCAGTAGTTAAGAGCTTTCTGGGCTAACGCCGGTTCATAAAACTCTTAACTACTGTGCTCTAAAGTACACTAACACCCATAAACTACCTATGTACCCCTAAACCGAGGTCCCCCCACATCGCCGCCACTCTATTAAAATGTTTTAACCCCTTATCTGCCGACCGCACACCGCCGCCACCTACATTATCCCTATGAACCCCTAATCTGCTGCCCCTAACACCACCGACCCCTATATTATATTTATTAACCCCTAATCTTCCGCCCCCAACGTTGCCTCCACCTACCTACAATTATTATTCCCTAATCTGCCGACCGGACCTCACCGCTACTATAATAAATGTATTAACCCCTAATCCGCCTCACTCCCGCCTCAATAACCCTATAATAAATAGTATTAACCCCTAATCTGCCCTCCCTAACATCGCCGACACCTAACTTCAAGTATTAACCCCTAATCTGCCGACCGGACCTCACCGCTACTCTAATAAATTTATTAACCCCTAAAGCTAAGTCTAAACCTAACACTAACACCCCCCTAAGTTAAATATAATTTAAATCTAACGAAATAAATTAACTCTTATTAAATAAATTATTCCTATTTAAAGCTAAATACTTACCTGTAAAATAAACCCTAATATAGCTACAATATAAATTATAATTATATTGTAGCTATTTTAGGATTTATATTTATTTTACCGGCAACTTTGTATTTATTTTAACCAGGTACAATAGCTATTAAATAGTTATTAACTATTTAATAGCTACCTAGTTAAAATAATTACAAAATTACCTGTAAAATAAATCCTAACCTAAGTTACAATTAAACCTAACACTACACTAGTTATAAATTAATTAAATAAAATACCTACAATTATATACAATTAAACCTAACACTACACTATCAATAAATAAATTAAATAAAATACCTACAAATAAATACAATTAAATAAACTAACTAAAGTACAAAAAATAAAAAAAGCTAAGTTACAAAAAATAAAAAATTAATTACTAACATAATAAAAATATTACAACAATTTTAAGCTAATTACACCTACTCTAAGCCCCCTAATAAAATAACAAAGCCTCCCAAAATAAAAAAATGCCCTACCCTATTCTAAAATTAAAACAGAAAAGCTCTTTTACCTTACCAGCCCTTAAAAGGGCCTTTTGCGGGGCATACCCCAAAGAATTCAGCTCTTTTGCCTGTAAAAAAAAAACATACAATACCCCCCCAACATTACAACCCACCACCCACATACCCCTAATCTAACCCAAACCCCCTTTAAATAAACCTAACACTAAGCCCCTGAAGATCTTCCTACCTTGTCTTCACCATGCCAGGTATCACTGATCGATCCAGGCTCCAAAGTCTTCATCCAAGCCCAAGCGGGGGCTGGAGATCCATCATCCGGCTGAAGAGGTCCATCATCGGGCTGAAGTCTTCATCCAAGCCCAAGCGGGGGATGGAGATCCATCATCCGGCTGAAGTCTTCTATCAAGCGGCGGCTGAAGAGGTCCAGAAGAGGCTCCAAAGTCTTCATCCTATCCGGGCAGAAGAGTAGATCTGGACCGGCAACCATCTTCTTCCAAGCGGTGACAAGCGGCTCCATCTTGAACACCTCCGGCGCGGATCCATCCTCTTCTTCCGACGTCCTAAGTCCGAATGAAGCTTCCTTTAAATGACGTCATCCAAGATGGCGTCCCTCGAATTCCGATTGGCTGATAGGATTCTATCAGCCAATCGGAATTAAGGTAGGGAAAATCTGATTGGCTGATTGAATCAGCCAATCAGATTGAGCTCGCATTCTATTGGCTGTTCCGATCAGCCAATAGAATGTGAGCTCAATCTGATTGGCTGATTGGATCAGCCAATCGGATTGAACTTGAATCTGATTGGCTGATTCCATCAGCCAATCAGATTTTTCCTACCTTAATTCCGATTGGCTGATAGAATCCTATCAGCCAATCGGAATTCGAAGGACGCCATCTTGGATGACGTCATTTAAAGGAAGCTTCATTCGGACTTAGGACGTCGGAAGAAGAGGATGGATCCGCGCCGGAGGTCTTCAAGATGGAGCCGCTTGTCACCGCTTGGAAGAAAATGGTTGCCGGTCCAGATCTACTCTTCTGCCCGGATAGGATGAAGACTTTGGAGCCTCTTCTGGACCTCTTCAGCCGCCGCTTGATAGAAGACTTCAGCCGGATGATGGATCTCCAGCCCCCGCTTGGGCTTGGATGAAGACTTCAGCCCGATGATGGACCTCTTCAGCCGGATGATGGATCTCCAGCCCCCACTTGGGCTTGGATGAAGACTTTCGAGCCTGGAGCGATCGGTGATACCTGGCATGGTGAAGACAAGGTAGGAAGATCTTCAGGGGCTTAGTGTTAGGTTTATTTAAGGGGGGTTTGGGTTAGATTAGGGGTATGTGGGTGGTGGGTTGTAATGTTGGGGGGGTATTGTATGTTTTTTTTTACAGGCAAAACCCGCAAAAGGCCCTTTTAAGGGCTGGTAAGGTAAAAGAGCTTTTCTATTTTAATTTTAGAATAGGGTAGGGCATTTTTTTATTTTGGGGGGCTTTGTTATTTTATTAGGAGGCTTAGAGTAGGTGTAATTAGCTTAAAATTGTTGTAATATTTTTATTATGTTTGTTATTAATTTTTTATTTTTTGTAACTTAGCTTTTTTATTTTTTGTACTTTAGTTAGTTTATTTAATTGTATTTATTTGTAGGTATTTTATTTAATTTATTTATTGATAGTGTAGTGTTAGGTTTAATTGTATATAATTGTAGGTATTTGATTTAATTAATTTATTGCTAGTGTAGTGTTAGGTTTAATTGTAACTTAGGTTAGGATTTATTTTACAGGTAATTTTGTAATTATTTTAACTAGGTAACTATTAAATAGTTAATAACTATTTAATAGCTATTGTACCTGGTTAAAATAAATACAAAGTTGCCTGTAAAATAAATATAAATCCTAAAATAGCTACAATATAATTATAATTTATATTGTAGCTATATTAGGGTTTATTTTACAGGTAAGTATTTAGCTTTAAATAGGATTAATTTATTTAATAAGAGTTAATTTATTTCGTTAGATAAAAATTATATTTAACTTAGGGGGGTGTTAGTGTTAGGGTTAGACTTAGCTTTAGGGGTTAATATATTTATTAGAGTAGCGGCGAAGTCCGGTCGGCAGATTAGGGGTTAATAATTGAAGTTAGGTGTCGGCGATGTTAGGGAGGGCAGATTAGGGGTTAATACTATTTCTTATAGGGTTAGTGAGGCGGGAGTGAGGCGGATTAGGGGTTAATACATTTATTATAGTAGCGGTGAGGTCCGGTCGGCAGATTAGGGGTTAATTATTGTAGGTAGCTGGCGGCGACCTTGTGGGGGGCAGATTAGGGGTTAATAAATATAATATAGGGGTTGGCGGTGTTAGGGGCAGCAGATTAGGGGCTTATAGGGATAACGTAGGTTGCGGCAGTGTACGGAGCAACAGATTAGGGGTTAAAAAAAATATGCAGGGGTCAGCGATAGCGGGGGTGGCAGATTAGGGGTTAATAAGTGTAAGGTTAGGGGTGTTTAGACTCGGGGTTCATGTTAGGGTGTTAGGTGCAGACGTAGGAAGTGTTTCCCCATAGGAAACAATGGGGCTGCAATAGGAGCTGAACGCTGCTTTTTTGCAGGTGTTAGGTTTTTTTTTCAGCTAAAACAGCCCCATTGTTTTCTATGGGGGAATAATGCACGAGTTGCAGTGGCGGTAAATTATGCTCTACGCTCCCTTTTTGGAGCCTAACGCAGCCATTCTGTGAACTCTAAATACCAGCGGTATTTAAAAGGTGCGGCCAGAAAAAAGCAGGCGTAGCTAACGCACCCCTTCTAACGCAAAACTCCAAATCTAGGCGTAAATAATTCCTATTTAAAACTAAATACTTACCTATAAAATAAACCCTAAGATAGCTACAATATAAGTAATAGGCCCCTACTTATCAAGCCATCAACCGCAAATACGCTGGAATTCCGCAGCGTATTTGTTGCAAGCCTGATTCCCCTTAGTTATCAAACCCTACAGACCGGCAAAAGTAGAAATTTGTGACGTAACATATGATCCACCGGTCTCAGTCCAACACAGATCAATGCTTATGTCATTACAGATGTTCCGAATGCAAATTTGGCACTATCTGACTACTTTTGCTACTTAACAAATATTTACCAGGTATGCTCGCCACTATTCCGGCCCAGCGTACCTGGTTTTCAATCCGCTGCCATGGAGGCCGCAGGAATCAATGGGAGTCTGAAAGCAGCGAAAGTTCATGTTCGCTGCTGCCCGATATCCTATTGATTCCTATGGTAGAATAAAAGTTATGTTTACACCTAACACCCTAACATAAACCCCCGAGTCTAAACACCCTTTATTTGCCGTCCCGACATCGCCGCCACCTACATTATACTTATTAACCCCTAATCTGCCGCCCGACACCACCGCCACCTACATTATACTTATTAACCCCTAATCTACCACCCCCAACATCACCGCCACTATATTAAATGTGTTAACCCCTAAATCTAAGTCTAACCCTAACCCCCCTAACAAATATAATTTAAATAAATCTAAATAAAAATTATTATTAATAAATAAATAATTCCTATTTAAAACTAAATACTTACCTATAAAATAAACCCTAAGCTAGCTACAATATAACTAATAGTTACATTGTAGCTATCTTAGGTTTTATTTTTATTTTACAAGCAAATTTGTATTTATTTTAACTAGGTAGAATAGTTAATAAATAGTTATTAACTATTTACTAACTACCTAGTAAAAATAAATACAAATTTACCTGTAAAATAAAACCTAACCTATGTTACACTAACACCTAACACTACACTTCAATTAAATAAATTCCCTAAATTAAATACAATTAACCCCTTAAGGACCAAGGCCATTTTTCAATTTCTTTCCCTGAAGGACCAGGGCTATTTTAAAAATTCTGCTGTGTTTGTGTTTAGCTGTAATTTTCCTCTTACTCATTTACTGTACCCATACATATTATATATCGTTTTTCTCGCCATTAAATGGACTTTCTAAAGATACCATTATTTTCATCATATCTTATCATTTACTTTAAAAAAATGATAAAATATTAGGAAGAAATGGAAAAAAACACACTTTTTCTAACTTTGACCCCCACAATCTGTTACACATCTACAATCACCAAAAAACACCCATGCTAAATAGTTTCTAAATTTTGTCCTGAGTTTAGAAATACCCAATGTTTACATGTTCTTTTTTTTTTTTTTGCAAGTTATAGGGCCATAAATACAAGTAGCACTTTGCTATTTCCAAACCACTTTTTTTCAAAATTAGCGCTAGTTACATTGGAACACTGATATCTTTCAGGAATCCCTGATTATCCCTTGACATGTATATATTTTTTTTTAGAAGACATCCCAAAGTATTGATCTAGGCCCATTTTGGTATATTTCATGCCACCATTTCACCACCAAATGCAATCAAATAAAAAATGTTTTCACTTTTTCCCAAATTTTTTCACAAACTTTAGGTTTCTCCCTGAAATTATTTACAAACAACTTGTGCAATTATGGCATAAATGGTTGTAAATGCTTCTCTGGGATCCCCTTTGTTCAGAAATAGCAGACATATATGACTTTGGCATTGCTTTTTGGTAATTAGAAGGCCGCTAAATGCCACTGCGCATCACACGTGTATTATGCCCAGCAGTGAAGGGGTTAATTAGGGAGCATGTAGGGAGCATCTAGGGTTAATTTTAGCTTTAGTGTAGTGTAGTAGACAACCCCAAGTATTGATCTAGGCCCATCTTGGTATATTTCATGCTACCATTTCACCGCTAAATGCGATCAAATAAAAAAAAACGTAACATTTTTCACAATTTTAGGTTTCTCACTGAAATTATTTACAAACAACGTTTGCAAGTATGGCATAAATGATTGTAAATGCTTCTCTGGGATCCCCTTTGTTCAGAAATAGCAGACATATATGGCTTTGGCGTTGCTTTTTGGTAATTATAAGGCCGCTAAATGCTGCTGCGCACCACACGTGTATTATGCCCAGCAGTGCAGGGGTTAATTAGGTCGTTTGTAGGGAGCTTGCAGGGTTAATTTTAGCTTTAGCATAGAGATCAGCCTCCCACCTGACACATCACACCCCAGGATCTCTCCCAAACAGCTCTCTTCCCTCCCCCATCCCACAATTGTCTCCGCCATCTTAAGTACTGGCAGAAAGTCTGCCAGTACTAAAATAAAAGGTATATTTAAAATTTTAAAAAAAATTGTATAGCATATTTACATATGCAGCTGTGTAGGATCCCCCCTTAGCCCCCAACCTCCCTGATCCCCCCTCAAACAGCTCTCTAACCCTCCACCTCTACCTTACTGGGAGCCATCTTGGGTACTGGCAGCTGTCTGCCAGTACCCTGTTTGCAAATACAAATGTTTTTTTTTAATTTTTTTTTTTTTTAATTTTTTCTGTAGTGTAGCATCCCCCCCCCCCCACAGACCAATCCCCCACCCGCTCCCAGATCCCTTAGATTTACTTTTGTTAGGGATTTTATCCCCCCTTACTGCCACTCTTATATAATGTTTTTGCTGTAGTGTAGCAGTTCCCACCCGCTCCCTCCACGTGCACGCGCCCACCCGCCACCCCCCGTGCATGCGCGCACTCCCATGCTGTCAGGGATTCATCTCTGTTCATGCTATACCTTTAAGAAAGTGAACTCATTAGCCCTATTTAAGGCACCTCCCAACAGAACTCATTGCTTGGTAATTTGTTGCTCAGTGACAAGCTGCTTCTGAAGAGACCTTGCCGTTTATACAACTTTGTATTTCATTACATTGCTCTCTAAACTCCCCCTGAGTTTCTGCCTGCTTGAATCTACCTGCTTGTGCTCTTTTGCGTCTGGAGATTTTCACCGTTTATTTCAGTCAGAGACCTCTCTGTCTCTCCTGTATTGATGTTACTCCCTGCAGCGTGTGACGTCACGCCCGACATTCTCCCGCCGCGGCTCTGACTCAGGCTCGCTGTGGTACCGCTGGGACTGTTTGCTGTCTGGTAACAGTATTACTCTGCTCATTGCCATCTCCTGTAATACTGGTCTGTATATTTTGCATTATATGAACTGTGTGTACTACTGCAAATCCATTTATCTGCAAGCTTGCCATATTATCTGTGTAACGCACACCTGCTGGGGAATCATATATGCTACAGATGACAAATATGCATTTATCTATTTTCTCTACTTACTAACTTGCATACAAACAACTGTGACAAAGATATATATTGCTACCATTCTTTCATAAACAGACTTCCTAAGCATACATTGGTCTTAGTCACAGTTTACCCTCATATCTGTTCGCAAATGACTGTTTGTATAACTTCAACTTTATCTGTTTCAAATGACCAACACAGCTTCTTATGCTTTCATTGAACAAGCTTGGATATAACTAACATTCATTATCAAGTTATAGATTATATAATGCTCTCAGCTTGATTAGTTCATTCAGATAACAAAGTGCTGTGTGATTGTTGGTGTGTTTGTTAAAGCTTGCTGTATAAACTTTATGTTACACTGCTTGTGTGAGTGAATCAAAGCACCTGCAGTAATTAACTCTTTCACTACTGTTGAAGTTGCTTTCCCTTATGAATTACTCTCCTTTCTGCTGCTAGCAGTCATTGTTGGGTGAAGGTTCCGTATTCACTCAGCTACCCTGCTGTAGTGACCCTCAGATCAATGAGCATATCAGGGTTCCCTTAAGTTCAATCTGTGGGAATCCGAGGTAAGGTGTGAGACTGAGTGGTCCTACATTGGCAGTAAGCTGTTGTAGTAGTGTTTTCTATAATAACTTAGCATATCCTAACACATGCGCGCTCCCAACAACCCCTGTCCCCGATCCTACCCCCCTCTCTCTTCAGTTTTTCATCGATGGCCGTCCACCCGCCTCCCACGGTCAGCTCCCACCCACCAACGATTGCGGCCATCGATGCCGGTGCACTTTAAGTGATGTCATCCAAAATGGTGTCCCTTAGATTCCTATTGGCTGATAGAATTCTATCAGCCAATCAGAATTAAGGTAGAAAAAATCCTATTGGCTGATGCAATCAGCCATTAGGATTGAGCTGGCATTCTATTGGCTGATCCAATCAGCCAATAGAATGCAAGCTCAATCCTATTGGCTGATTGGATCAGCCAATAGGATTAAAGTTCAATCCTATTGGCTGATTGCATCAGCCAATAGGATTTTTTCTACCTTAATTCGGATTGATCCAATCAGCCAATAGGATTGAGCTCGCATTCTATTAGCTATTCCAATAAGCCAATAGAATGTGATCTCAATCCTATTGGCTGATTGGATCAGCCAATAGGATGAAAGCTCAATCCTATTGGCTGATTGCAACAGCCAATAGGATTTTTTTTAACCTTAATTCCGATTGGCTGATCATTAATTCAGCCAATCAGAATCTAAGGGATGCCATCTTGGATGACGTCATTTAAAGGGAATCTTCATTGTTCAAGAAGACGTCGGAAGAAGAGGATGCTCAGCGCCAGATGTCTTGAAGATGGAGCCGCTCCGCGCCGGATGGATGAAGATAGAAGATGCCGTCTGGATGAAGACTTCTGCCCGGTTGGATGAAGACTTTCGCCCGCTTGGATGAAGACTTCGGACGGCTTCGATGAGGATTTCTGCCGCTTCGTTGAGGATGAATGTCGGGTCTTCAAAAACTGTAAGTGGATCTTCGGGGGTTAGTGTTTTTTAAAGGGTTTAATGGGTGGGTTTTAATTTTAGATAAGGGACTTTGGGCGCAAAAAGAGTTAAATGACCTTTTAAGGGCAATGCCCATCCAAATGCCCTTTTCAGGGCAATGGGGAGCTTAGGTTTTTTAGATATAATTTTATTTGGGGGGGTTGGTTATGTGGGCGGTGGGTTTTACTGTTGGGGGGTATTTGTATTTTTATTTACAGGTAAAAGAGCTGATTTCTTTGGGACAATGCCCAGCAAAAGGCCCATTTAAGGGCCATTGGTAGTTTATTGTAGGCTAGGGTTTTTTTTATTTTGGGGGGGCTTTTTATTTTCATAGGGCTCTTAGATTAGGTGTAATTAGGTTAAATATTTAATAATTTATTTTTTATTTTGTGTAACTGTGTTTATTTTTTTGTAACATAGTGTTTTTTTATTTTGTGTAACTTAGTGTTTGTTATTTTGTGTAACTTAGTTGTTAGTTTTTTGTAACTTTGTAATTTTTAATAGTACAGTATATTTAAATTATTTGAGTAGGGTTAGGTTTTTAAATATATAATATAGTTAATTTAATTTGTAGTTTAATGTAATTTTAGTATAATAGTTAGGGGTAGGTTAATTATTAGTTTAATATAGTTTAATTTAATTTTAGTATAAAAGTTAGGGTAGATTAATTAATAGTTTAATATAATTCTAAAGGTAAGTTTTAATTTATTATAAGATAGGGATGATGTAATTTTAATGTACAGTTAGTGGGTTGTTAGGTTTAGGGGTTAATAGGTTATTTTTGTTTATGGCGATGTAGGGGGCTGGCGGTTTAGGGGTTAATAGGTTTAGTAAGTGGTAGTGATGTGGGAGGCCAGGGGTTAATACATTTATTTAGTTGAGGTGTGCTCCGGGAGCGGAGGGATAGGGGTTAATAACTTTATTAGAGTTGCGGTGGGATCCGGGAGCAGAGGGAGAGGGGTTAATACATTTACTTAGTTGCGGCGGGGTCCGGGAGTGGCGGGATAAGGGTTAATAACTTTATTAGAGTTGCGGTGGGCTCCGGGAGCAGTGGGATAGGGGTTAATAACTTTATTTAGTTGCGGCGGGGTCCAGGAGCGGTGGGATAGGGGTTAAACATTTTAGTATAGTGGCAGTGTTTAGTGACAGGATATAAATAAAGCTGGGAAAAAGCCGAATAGCAGCTCATCTTCCCGTACTTTGTGTGCGGCTTTTTGACAGCTTTTTTTTATAAATATGGAATCCAGGGCCACATTGTGAATTAGTTTTAAGTGGAACAACCTGCATTTAAACCTATTTGTTAGTATTCGTCATCACTAATACATTAATTATGCCTTGTGCTTTACTTTATACGTGGATCTTTTGGGTCCGTATATGTACCTGAAAATCTGTGCCAAAACCTATATGAAAAATCTAATATACTCTATAATATAAATAATATACTCTCCATCCTGTGGATCCAAATGTGAAAGTAAACAGCCACTTGTTCCCTTTGGATGTTTTTGCAGCCGAATTGATTTCTGTAAAATATCCCCACTCCAAGATCTGCGCAAACCTTAGACATTATCGGAGTGCACATACCTAATATACTCCTGTTATTAATAGTTTTTTATTTGCTTTTTTAATGTTTCTTATTGCAAACGTAACTTAAGTGTTTATTATAATTGTGTGGTTTTCACTTACAGGTTGATTTGACTTTTATATGCAGCATAATAAGTAAAAAAATATAATTTATGGAAGAACTTACCTGATAAATTCCTTTCTTTCATATTGGCAAGAGTCCATGAGCTAGTGACGTATGGGATATACAATCCTACCTTTCCCAAACCTCAAAATGCCTATAAATACACACCTCACCACACCCACAATTCAGTTTAACAAATAGCCAAGTAGTGGGGTGATAAAGAAAGGAGTAAAAAGCATCAACAAAGGAATTTGGAAATAATTGTGCTTTATACAAAAAAAACATAACCACCATAAAAAAGGGTGGGTATCATGGACCAATATAAAAGAAAATAATTTATCAGGTAGGTTCTTACATAAATTATGTTTTCTTTCATGTAATTGGGAAGAGTCCATGAGCTAGTGACGTATGGGATAGCAATACCCAAGATGTGGAACTCCACGCAAGAGTCACTAGAGAGGGCGAAATCAAATAAAAACAGCCATTTTCCGCTGAAAAAAATTAATCCACAACCCAAAATATAAGTTTATTCTCATAAATGAAAAGTAAAACTTAAAACATAAGCAGAAGAATCAAACTGAAACAGCTGCCTGAAGAACTTTTCTACCAAAAACTGCTTCCGAAGAAGCAAATACATCAAAATGGTAGAATTTAGTAAATGTATGCAAAGAAGACCAAGTTGCTGCTTTGCAAATCTGATCAACTGAAGCTTCATTCTTAAAAGCCCATGAAGTGGAGACTGATCTAGTAGAATGAGCTGTAATTCTCTGAGGCGGGGCTTGACCTGACTCCAAATAAGCTTGATGAATCAAAAGCTTTAACCACAAAGCCAAGGAAACAAAAGAAGCCTTCTGACCTTTCCTAGGACCAGAACATATAACAAATAGACTAGAAGTCTTCCTGAAATCTTTAGTAGCTTCAATATAATATTTCAAAGCTCTCACCACATCCAAAGAATGTAAGGATCTCTCCAAAGAATTCTTAGGATTATGACACAAGGAAGGGACAACAATTTCTTTATTGATATTAAGAATTCACAACCTTAGGTAAGAATTTAAATGACGTCTGCAAAACCGCCTTATCCTGATGAAAAATCAGAAAAGGAGATTCACAAGAAAGAGCAGATAATTCAGAAACTCTTCTAGTAGAAGAGATGGCCAAAAGGAACAACACTTTCCAAGAAAGTAGTTTAATGTCCAAAGAATTAATAGGCTCAAAAGGAGGAGCCTCTAAAGCCTTCAAAACCAAATTAAGACTCCAAGGAGGAGAGATTGATTTAATAACAGGCTTGATATGAACCAAAGCCTGTACAAAACAGTGAATATCAGGAAGTTTAGCAATCTTTCTGTGAAATAAAACAGAAAGAGCAGAGATTTGTCCCTTCAAGGAACTTGCAGACAAACCCTTATACAAACCATCCTGAAGGAACTGTAAAATTCTAGGAATTCTGAAAGAATGCCAAGAGAATTTATGAGAAGAACACCATGAAATATAAATCTTCCAAACTCGATAATAAATCTTTCTAGAAACAGATTCATGAGCCTGTAACATAGTATTAATCACTGAGTCAGAGAAACCTCTATGACTTAGCACTAGGCGTTCAATTTCCATACCTTCAAATTTAATGATTTGATATCCTGATGGAAAAACTGACCTTGAGACAGAAGGTCCGGCCTTAATGGGAGTAGCCAAGGTTGGCAACTGGACATCTGAACAAGATCCACATACCAAAACCTGTGAGGCCACTATTGGAAGAAGAACTAGAGGCGGGAAAATATAAGCAGGTTGATAACACCAAGGAAGTGTCAATGCATCCACTGCTTCCGCCTGAGGATCCCTAGACCTGGACAGGTACCTGGGAAGTTTCTTGTTTAGATAAGAAGCCATCAGATCTATTTCTGGAAGACCCCACATCTGAACAACTTGAGAAAACACATCTGGATTGAGGGACCACTCCCCCAGATGTAAAGTCTGACGGCTGAGATAATTCGCCTCCCAATTGTCTATACCTGGGATATGAACCGCAGAAATTAGACAGAAGCTGGATTCCGCCCAAGCAAGTATACGAGATACTTCTTTCATAGCTTTGGGACTGTGAGTCCCACCCTGATGATTGACATATGCCACAGTTGTGATATTGTCTGTCTGAAAACAAATGAACGGTTCTCTCTTCAACAGAGGCCAAATCTGAAGAGCCCTGAAAATTGCATAGAGTTCCAAAATATTAATTGGTAATCTTGCCTCTTGAGATTTCCAAACCCCTTGTGCTGTCAGAGATCCCCAAACAGCTCCCCAACCTGAAAGACTCACATCTGTTGTGATCACAGTCCAGGTTGGATGAACAAAAGAAGCCCCTTGAATAATACAATGGTTATCTAACCACCAAGTCAGAGATAGTCGAATATTGGAATTTAAGGATATTAATTGTGATATCCTTGTATAATCCCTGCACCATGTCCAGTTTCCTATCTAAAGGATCTTTAAAAGAACTACTATCTTCCATAGGAATAGTAGTACGTTTAGCAAGAGTTGAGATAGCCCCATCAACTTTGGGGATCTTTTCCCAAAACTCCAATGTAACTGCTGGCAAAGGATACAATTTTTTAAACCTTGAAGAAGGAATAAAAGAAGTTCCAGGCCTATTCCATTCCTTAGGAATCATATCAGAAATAGCATCAGGAACTGGAAAAACCTCTGGAATAACCACAGGAGGTTTATAAACAGAATTTAAACGTTTACTAGTTTTAATATCAAGAGGACTAGTTTCCTCAATATCCAATGTGATCAACACTTCTTTTAACAAAGAACGAATATACTCCATTTTAAATAAATAAGTAGATTTGTCATCATTTGTTGGTCATTTGAAATTTCATCAACCTTATGAGAAGTTTTAAAAGACCTTTTACATTTATTAGAAGGCGGGATGGCAGACAAAGCCTTCTGAATAGAATCAGCAATAAATTCTTTTAAATTCACAGGTATATCTTGTACATTAGAAGTTGAAGGAACAGGAACAGGCAATGTACTATTACTGATGGACACATTATCTGCATGTAAAAGTTTATCATGACAACTATTACAAACCACAGCCGGAGATATAATCTCCAGAAGTTTACAACAAATGCACTTAGCTTTGGTAGAACTGTTATCAGGCAGCAGGGTTCCAACAGAGATTTCTGAGACAGGATCAGATTGAGACATCTTGCAAAATATAAGAGAAAAAACAACATATAAAGCAAAATTATCAATTTCCTTATATGGCAGTTTCAGGAATGGGAAAGAAATGCAAACAGCATAGCCCTCTGACATAGAAAAAAGGCAAGAGGCATATAGGAAAAAAGGATTTTAAATAATTAAATTATTGGGCGTCAAGTATGACGCACAACGTAACTGAAATTTTTTTGGTGCTAACAACATCCGGAAATGACACACTCGCTTCACTAACGACGCAACCTTGTACAAGGAACTCTGCATCAACTAAGAAGCCAGAAATTACGAATTTGCGCCATTGGACATACATTCGCACCAAAAAATTCTTGCGCCAAGAATGACGCAATAAACTTTGGCATTTTGCGCCCTCGCGGGCCTAATTTTCCCCACAAAATTTGAAAAAAGCAGTCAATTTGTAAAAAAGGATAAACCCCAGGTAAGAAAAATATTTCCTAAATATGTTTTTCCCCAAATATGAAACTGACAGTCTGCAAAAGGAAATACATAAACCTGACTCATAGCAAATATAAGTACAATACATATATTTAGAACTTTATATTAATGCATAAAGTGCCAAACCATAGCTGAGGTGTCTTAAGTAATTAAAACATACTTACCGAAAGACACCCATCCACATATAGCAGATAGCCAAACCAGTACGGAAACAGTTATCAGTAAAGGTAATTGAATATGAGAGTATATCGTCGATCTGAAAAGGGAGGTAGGAGATGAATCTCTACAACCGGTAACAGAGAACCTA
Source organism: Bombina bombina (assembly GCF_027579735.1). Taxonomy (NCBI): domain Eukaryota; kingdom Metazoa; phylum Chordata; class Amphibia; order Anura; family Bombinatoridae; genus Bombina; species Bombina bombina. Next base: position 230,557,406 of record NC_069507.1, on the reverse strand, counting down.
TGAAATAGATCTCTTGTGAGGAAAACCATTGCATTCAATAGGTGATACTCTCCACGTCCCTCTGACATTCGCTGCACTCTGAGAGGAACCGGGCTTCAAAATTCTGAGAAGCGCATATCAAAGTAGAAATCTTAGCACAAACTTACTTCACCACCTCCATAGGAGGCAAAGTTTGTAAAACTGAATTGTGGGTGTGGTCGGGGGTGTATTTATAGGCATTTTGAGGTTTGGGAAACGTTGCCCCTTCTAGTAGTATTGTATATCCCATACATCACTAGCTCATTGACTCTTGCCTATTACATGAAAGAAATTACATATTTCATGAATAGGACCCGCTTCTTGCACCAATCACCAGCTAGCTCCCAAAACTGTATTGCTACTTCTAAGCCTACCTAGGTGCACTCTTCAAGAAAGGATACATAGAGAAAAAAGCTAATTTGATAATAGAAGTAAATTGGGAAGTTGTTTAAAATTGCTAATTTTTTAAGTACATCAAGTGAATCTTTCAACATACCACATGGCCAATATCTCAGACATAGAAGAAATTGCACACAAATTGAAACATTTAAAATAGAGGTATGTGACCTACAAAAAAGATTTAAGGAAAGAGGGTATTCACAAAATTGTCTAAAACAGGCATACACAAAAGCAAGATATAAGAATCGACAGGATATATTGTATAAACCAAAGGATAATTTGAAAGGAGATACAGTAAGATTTATTAGTGTTTACAATGATTCCTAGGCCAAAATTAGGACAATATTGCTAAAACATTGGCATATCTTAACTTTAGATAATTCTATAGCTAAACAAATAAGCAGTACCCCCCAAATGACAGCAAAAAAAGCCCCAAATTTGAAGGATAAATTAGTTAGAAGCCATTTTCGTATGAATAGGTCTGAAACTTGGCTGTCACAATATAAAAGAAAAGGTGGTAATTTTAAATGTTCCAAATGTTCAGTCTGTCCAAACATGAGTACTGGGAATAAATTCATTGATAAATTAGGTAAACAATGGCACATCCAGGGACACATAAACTGTGTAAGCGTAGGAGTAATATATTTAGTCTACTGTAATTGTCCCTGTTATTACGTTGGAAAAACGTACAGAGAGCTCAAAGAAAGAATTAAAGAGCATAAGAGAGACATAAAGAATAAATTGATTGACACTAGCAGTGTAGCACGACATTTTTTCTATTTTCATAACAGTAATAAGCATGAACTAAAATTTAGAGGTCTGCAACAGAGAGAGCGTGGTGGTGATTTGGACAAAAAACTTTTACAGAATGAATGCAAATGGGTATTCAATCTAAAAGCTCTTGCCCCCCATGGTATGAATGAGGAAATCAACTATGCATGTTTTCTAGGTGAATGAAGTTGCTGCATGAGAGTGTAATCTAATCTATCTCTAACGAAAAAGAAAAATGGAAGCAGGCGAATGATCCATGTCGGAATCCTAAAAGAAGAATAAACCAACACATTAATATAAAGTATCAAAAACTGTTTTTGGCTATTATTTAAGAGAAATTGGCAACTTAATGGTTATTGTATAACACTTGCCATATTAAGAAGTCACAAAGTTGTTTAAATAAGTTATGACAAGGTGTCCTACTTATGACAGGATATTATTATTATTATTTTAAAGTAAAACGATTTTTAAATATTAGTGTCGGCCAGTGCTGCATTACAGAGGAGCATACTTATTTTGTTATGGAGCCGGAAGAACCCCCATAGCCTTAGGGGTGAAACGCGCGTATGTATTTTTTTTACTTACGGTACTTTTCACAATTCCGTAGTCTTCATTTATTTGTTTGACACCTAAATATGTATATAGCAATGTAGATATACTTTTTGTCTTAGTTCATACATAGTTACCATTTTACCCCAAGAATAACATTGAATTACAAAAGGCTTCAAGAAAGGGAGGAGTTTTCCTCCGTGATGTTTTCTTTAAAGGTATACCAAACACACCTGCAAAGTACTGATTGAATTTGGAGCCGGAAGAAGCCCCATAGCCTTAGGGGTGAAACGCGCGTAGCTGGCAGGAGCTGTTGTTTGGAAATTCATGAGACTGAGATTAGCGGTGAAAATATTAAAGATAGCTGCAATTTGGAGGCTGTGAACAACTGCAATAACCAAAGGTCACGAAGAAGTGAGAGAGGAGCACCCCTGGAGGTGCGGCACCGTGATAGTGGGACTCTCAATAATTTGCAAGTACAACCGCTACGGTGGAATATACTTTCAGACACAGTATTTGTTATTTGAACCAAGAACTGGTGAATACTTTACCGCTATGGCGGAGCTTGATTTTCTAACAACATGAAGTATTGTTGATAGCCAAGAACTGGTTAAATACTTACCGCTATGGTGGAATTGTTAGTTTACACTGTGTCTTTAAGTTAAGTTTGGATCATATCTTGCGTCACAGCAGATTACTATTCTTACTAACTTCAGAATAACCAGGAAGTTTAAATAACCATTTTGCAGGTTGTCTACAAGCAAAAGCAACATTTAACCCTCTAATTACTTGAGGCCCAAGTTGCTATATTATTATTGATCTGTTGGGAAGTCTCTCCAATAATTACCTACCGGGACTTACATTACCTGTGGTCACAAACAGATTTTTCTTTTGGTTATTTGATTGATTTAGTTTTAATTTTGTTTTTCATAGTGCACTATGATAGGAATTGTTTTGAGTACCCTTCAGGTTGTTTAATATAATTCTCGTGTTTTTCCAATAAATAGCTCTTTTTAATGCTCCTTTGTTGCAGCATATGTTTGACACTCTTGATATTATTATTATTATTTTTTTTATGCCTCCAAAGGTTTGTCACTTTAGAATTGTTTATCCAATTACATCATTTGGGATTGTTTAGTGCTGGATAGGAGAGGCTCATTATTTCTATTTATCTTGAGTAAAAATTTTCTACTTTCCCCTTGCACCAGAGGTCTGATAAGTACTAATAATTCAGACCCCTGTCAACTACCTCCTTTTTTACTGGTAAAACTGATTGTGCTGACAACAACCCCCTCTTTTATATATATATATATATATATATATACACTTTTGAGGCCTTTCCAGTAAAATACATTGGAATTTGCAATATTATTTTAAAACAAATTTAGTATATTTCTATGGTTATTTTTCATAGAAATACTTGAAATACCTACCCACTTAGAAGAATTCATTTTTTATTTTTAATATATTTTTCTGCAAATATATATAGATTAATACACACACATATATATATATATATATTTACACACACATATATATATATACATATATATACATATATATATATATATATATATATATATTCATTTAGATTTATAGATATAGATTTTACAAAATATACAGATTTTTTTTTTTCCTAAACCTTCGGGTTAGCACTCAAGCTAAAGACAGAAGAGGTTATGGTTAGTTTCCCATAGATGTCATTGGGGAAAGGTAGTTAGCGCAGCTACGTTATCTGACCTTCAGAAGTTTAGCGAGCCTAAGTCTTTCGTTTAAGCAATAAAATAAATTTGCAACTTGTAATGCCTGTGTAAACATATGAGTGCTATTGATTTATCTTGAGCAGTGTTAGCACTGCACAGCGCTAAAATGTTTTCGCTCCACTTGTAATCTAGCCCAATGTTTGCAGTTTACTTATAAATTGATTTTACAAATTACTGCTACTAAATGTAGTTTTCTAATTTGTAAAATCACCATCTTTTTTTAAATTAAAATAAAAGGACGTACTATTATTATTGCTTGTAATGCTCTGATCTTTATTTATATTAATTACCAGGAGCTTTACTTTGCTTAATGTTTTAATTTAATAAAAATTACAGAAGTAAACACTGGTCCATATTTAAGAGGTAGATTACAAAATAGTGCTGCTGATCCTATAGGATTCTGATGTCAATATGTAGCCTCTTCTATTGAACTGTAATGGAGATCCACAATAGTGTATTATGTATAACCCAGTGCACACACTAAAGGCAATATTCTCACAGGGAGTCAGTATCCATTATCTGTCAATTTATTTAATTCAGATCAAAAGAAATTACAGCTCCTTTGTGAAACACTTCAGACACTGGGGCCGAATTATTAAGCTCTGAATGGAGCTTGATGCCCTTGTTTCTGCACGAGCCTTCAGGATCGCCGGTCTAAAGCGGTCTAAAGACTGCTGCTCCATAACGTGTCCGCCTGATCTGAGGCCGCAGACATCAATATACCTGATCCTATATGATCTGGCTGATTGACACCCTCTGCTAGCGGCCGATTGGCCACAAATCTGCAGGGGCGGCATTGCACAAGCAGTTCACAAGAACTGCCTATGGAATGATAAATTCAGACAGCGTATGCTGTCGGCATTTATCGATGTGCGGCGGACATGGTCTGCTACATCGTATCATGTCTGCACAATGATAAATTGGCCCCTCAGCATCAACCTTTAATGGGCTCAATGCATTTCAACAAATATAAAGTCTTTTTCAAGAGCAATACAAATAAAATCACAAACGGGAGATCATTGTTTTTTCCCATATTATTTTTTTGCAATAGATTTATCTTGCTAAGGTTGTTTTCCATATTGAAGAAGCACTGTGCTATAAAACTGCTATCCCTTAATGTCTTTCCAATTACTTGTAATAGCAGCTGCCGAGTATTAAATGTATGGAAAATTGCTTATTTGAAAAAGCTGCTAACAGGAAATGAATGTTTGTGCACAACTGAGCAATTTCTTATTGGCTCATAAACAACTCAGGACGTTTTATTGGTGGATAGACCCACGCCCCCATTTACATGAGAAAAATAGTTCTGAACAGAAATGAAAAAATAAAGAGAACATATATTTGTAAATATAAAATTATTTTATTTACTATAGACCTTTTTTATTTACGTTTATATATATATATATATAAAGTCAAAATTTCCAGGAATATGTGATCAAGATCATTGAATTTTTACTGACTCATAATTATTTTTGTTATGAGGGGGGTTTCTATCTCCTGAGATGCGGCACAGCTATGGGGGCAAAATTTTCCCCCTCCTATGCCAACCTTTTTATGGGTTGGTGGGAGCTGTGCCGCATCTATGGAGATGGAAACCCCTTCAAACATAATATCTCCTTATATAAGAAGTACATTGACGATTTGCTCATTGTGTGGGAGGGAGATATGACAGCTCTGGAACATTTCTTACATTATGTAAAAACCTCAGATGCAGTGATTAAATTCACCAATGAGGTACACGACAGCAAAATAAATGATCTAGATCTTACCCTAATAGGTAATGTATTAGAATCGAGGACAGAAACAAGAATATACAAAAAGAAGATCTCTAAAAATTCACTGTTACATGCTAAAAGTAACCATCCATCACACACATTTAAGGCCATAGCGAAGGGTCAATACGTAAGGTTTAAGAGGAATTGCACTGATAATAAGATCTATGAAGAGGAAGCCACACAATTAGATAAAGATCTCAGAGAGAGAGAGGTTATAACAACAAAGTTATCAAAAATGCCAAACTATTTGTGTCAGAAATAGATAGAGAAACATTATTATAGGACAAGACAACTACAAAAATAAAAAGAGAATACACACAAAAGGAAGATTTCAACATACAATATTCAAATCAATTTTACAAAGTATGTGACATCATTAAGAAACATTTACCAATGCTAACTGCAGAAGATTGCTTTGACATCAACTTACAGAAACAAGTAAAATTTGTTTATCGTAGAGGAAGAACATTAGGGAACATTATCTCTCCATCTGTACCCAATAAAATAACTAAACAATCTTCTTGGCTAGAAGTAAAGGGGCTTCATAAGTGTAGCTTTAAGGACTGCATAGCTTGCAAACATGCAAACATAGGCAAAACTTTTACATCTTTGGCTACAGGTAAAAATTATGATATCAATACTTGCGTAAACTGTAGGACCAAGGGAGTGGTATATCTTAAAGAATGCATACAATGTAATTTACAATACATAGGAAAAACTTTAAGAGAAACCAGATCACGCATAAGGGAACATATTTCCAGCATCACAGTAGATACTGAATCAAGTAAAAAACAAGAAGATAAATTGTTACCCATCACCAAACACTTCATTGAAAAACATACAAGGAGCACTGATACTCTTAAGTGGACAATCGTAGAAAAAGTATCACTGTCACCTAGAGGAGGAGATTTAGATAAAGTCTTAAGCAAGAGAGTGTATTGGATTTGGTGTTTGAGAACAAAAATGCCTCTAGGCTTCAATTCCAGGTTTGATCTGGTTAATTACTGGCAATAAAAGTATTTATAAAGAAGGGTGACTCTTTTAAGAGCTTTACTAACAAATTTTTTTTTTGTCCACTTGTGGTAATAATTATTGGTCCCATTGAAAAGATTATCATTTAGCTTGATCTTCCTCCACAATTGACAAGCCAAAAACAAATGTTATGTGGGCGAAATAATAAAACACAGTTTAGTATATTAGCACTAATTATGACATACACAAAATGCTTAGACCAATAATGCATTGTTATAATTACAATATCATTTGTGAATGCTTTGTTGAATACAGCAGATTTTGGTATTAAAATTATTATTCTAATATCTTAAGGTCTTGATAGTGCTAATACTAAGTAAAAATTATATAAGTCGGGGGCGGAGCCAAACACCGCACAGAGCAGTCGCAAACTTTCAGTGCTCCTCCGTATGTGCTAGCTTTAAGTTGGTAAGAACACCCAAAGGACCGTTCTCTTTCTCTTTTAAGAGACATTTTAGCAACTATTCAGCTGCCGTGCTCCTGTTAACCGCAATTTGAGCCACCGGGTGACTTTTAAGGAGCTGACTTAGGCCGCAGACCATAGGATCCTCAGAGAAGAGGAGCTAATCCTACCCGGAGACCGGAGGGTTTGGCACTGCCTTCACTGTTGCAGTATATCGCATCTAGCTCCGGAGGGTCGGGGATCCGCTCCGGAGCTCATCTGAGGACATAGCAGCTGCCGCATTCAGTGATCCGCCTGAAATAACGCAGGGGACATTTCTCCGGCACTTCAGCAGAGACGGAAACTGTGAGTAGCACTAAGGCGAGCATCGCCTGAAGATAAATTACACCAACCCCTCCACTAACCCTAACTCAGCAGAAACGCACCCACCTTAAAACTTGCCTCCTGTGTTTCTCTGTTACCGGGTGCCTGCCAGGTTAAGGCGCGAAAGCCCCATCTTGGATTTCTCTCCCTGTCAGTGAACTCCCGGTGCTGAATGTGACAGGTAATGCTGAGCAGCTAAGCCCCAAAATATCAGCATCTGACCTCAGCTCAGCCATAAACAGTTAGCACTACAGTCCCTGTGGATATACAGAAATAAAAAAAAAAACAAATCAAAAAGGTGTTTCTAAGCCCACTCGCCTCCACTAATTAATATCCACCATAACATCAGTGCCACGTGGGAACTTAACTTAGGGTGGGCCTCCACTGACCACCTCTCTAGTACTAAAACCGCAACTGTGTATCTTTAGGTTTCTTTATGCTCACCTGACATATCAGGGAATTACACAGTAGAAGAGCTGCACGTACATCCTTTTTGGGCTTGCTTCCTCTACAGCTAGCTAACACTTCAGTCTCAGGTGCCTGGCTCAGGGGCACAGTTTAATGCCTATAACTAGAATACCTCTACATGCGTTCATTTTATAGGGAGGAAAACTACAGTTACAGCACCTTGTGATATCACACAGCTCTTAAAGACAAGAAGTACAGCAAAAACCGCAAAAATTGTTAATTATCATCAGCCTTTTAACCTTTTGTAAATAAAATCTGCAATAGTGTGTTATTGAGGCCTGAATTCCTCGCAATTCAACATTGTTTCCAAGACTGTATGCATATGTTCTCCAATTTGATGATAACTACTTTATAAACACTATGGAATAAAACAGCTTGGCCGTTTCAGCCTGTCTACCACTCAGTGTTATACCACGTAACTTCAGTATATAGGTTCAAATAAGTCCGCTTCTGAAGCAGCAGAATCCTTGTGAAATCTTAGCTATACAATAAATATTCCGCCTAATAGCATGTCACAGTCAGCCAGGAAAAAAAATAAACAACTTTTACTACCAAAAAAGACTGTGATTGATCATTTTGGGCCCCTATGTACAACATCTCAGCTTAGTGACTCTGAATCCCCGGAGTCGCCGAGAACCGAAACCTCTGAACTCACGCTGGCAGCCATGCAAGATATCCAGCAGTCTTCACCAACTACAGTTACTCCTACCTTCATCATGGACTCCCTGAAATCTCTACTTGACAATCACCATGCGTCATTCACGGCTAAACTCACAGCTTCTACTGCTGAGCTGAAAAGAGAAATTTCGTCTACAAATGAACGCATTGATTCCCTTGAAAGACGCCAAGAGGATATAACTTCTGAACAATCCAATCTACTAAACTTCGCACAGCGACTCTCTGATTACTTTGATGTAGTAGAAGATAAAATTGCCGACCTGGAAGACAGGTCCAGGCGCAACAACCTGCGGATCCGGGGGGTGCCTGAGACCGTCTCCATGTCTGACCTACAGCCATTCCTAAGGGACTTGTTCCATATCCTAGCACCTCCAACCTTGAAATCCGAAGACCTGATGGATAGAGTCCATCGCTCGCTCAAACCCAAGGGCCTGTCTGAGGATCAGCCGAGAGATATAATAGTCCGTATGCATTACTACACTTATAAAGAAAGAATCCAAAGGGCCCATTTCCAGAAACCAGCCTTACCTGATAAGTTCAAAAATTTACAAATATTTCCCGATCTGTCTGCAAGGACGCTACAGAAAAGAAAAACCTTTGCTGAAGTCACCTCTATTCTCAGAAAGAACAACATTAGATACAGATGGGGTTACCCCATAAAGCTACTTGTTTTCAGAAATAACCAAGTTTTTACAATCTTGAAGCCAGATAAAGGATATGAACTCCTACAACTCTGGAACCTGCTGCCTTCTCGCAAAGAGAACCTGCATCCTCAACACAGCCAACTAAATGCCTCAGCAGAGGAATGGCCAGCTTCTTCCACTTCCACCTCCGGCGGCCGCCGGACCATCACAAGTCACACAAGAATCGGTTACCCAAACCGGTCCCCAAGCAAGGTGCAAGACCCTACTCAACGTAAACAACTAGAAAGACCCGACTGGTCTGCACTCCCCCGGAGACATAGATCTGGCTCACCAACAGCCTAAAGCCTCCCGCATGATTTGAACTTTGTGCTCTGCATTAAAGGACTATGTTGCAGCTTCTTGTGGCTGCCTGTGTGAAATATTCTAGCAAGAGTGTCTTAAGAACGATAAGTATACTCCTAATTATGTTACACATTGATTACATTACACACACCTTCACAAAAAACATAAAACACACCTTAGGAGGACGTCAAGCTACAAAACATCTGTGGCCGAGGTGCCAGCTCGGCTTATTTAGGCCATACACTCACTAAACAGCGACCTCCTTTTCACTGTAGAATTTAACTTATCAACCTTCATAACCCCACTCACATCCTCTCGAAACTCTGCTTAGAGGACATCAGCATACATTACCCTTAAACCTACTATAGGAAACAACGAGACTATGTGAGGAGACCCCCGGACACTTAACAAAAACTCACGGACACACACTTTAACCAGGTGACCTTACATACTAACATAGACAATAGTATAGCTGCAACTGGACATGTGCTTGGACTACACGCTACATTTCCTTGGTATTAAATGTCTAATACTCAAAATGTTGAGGTGTATAATTTAATGTTTATTGAATGTTTATTTCATGCATAGTATTACTTTTTTCTTCTTTGATGTTCTTTTAGATATGTATTAACACTGTCAGTATCGCCCTTATAAACCTTAACCACACCACAGGACAGGCGTATTGGCCTCCTCACCAAACCTACCTAACTTTATAACTATATATAAATACCTCCCCCCCACAATCTCATACCACAACTCATATACCCTTACTTACTATCATTTATTTCCCACAAGGAACCTCCTCTTTTGAGGAGGACTACCTAAGCGGTTTCTCTCGACTATACCGCAACTATTAGAAACGCTCTACTCTACAGCCTTGAATATTACACTTTGCCCTTCAGGAGTAACCTCCCCCTAACTCATTTCATCTCCCCCAGCCGTCCTTCCCCTCAACCTCGTATCCCTCCCTCCCTGTTTTCCTCCTTCCTAATCTCTTTCCCTCCTTTTTTTTTTTTTTTTTTTCTCCCTCTCTTCTCTCTCTCTCCTCCCTTACCCACTCTCCTATTTAGCAATTACCACTATCCTAATATGGCGCTAACTTATACCTCCCATAACGTCAGAGACCTTAACACACCGAACAAGAGAAGCAGACTTTTAAACTACCTTGCCCACGCCAAATCAAAGATTGCTTTTTTACAGGAGACCCACTGGGCTGAGGGCTCACCCATCCCACTATGTAGTAAACTATACCCAATAATCGAGACAGCCTCCTCCCCGGGGAAATCAAAAGGTGTAGCGATCTTAATCCACAAGACAGTCTTATTTGAAAGAATCAACACCTACAGAGACCCTCTAGGCAGGTATTTAATTCTCAACTGTAAACTGGATGATGTCCCTTACACTTTGGCTAACTATTATGGCCCGAATTCCGGGCAAATCAGGGCACTTAGAAAATTCTTGAGGACTCTAGCAACCCACAAGACCCAAAACCTCTTATTAGCAGGGGATTTTAATATGCTTCTGGATACATCCCTAGATCGCAGATCCCCAAAACTCAAACCATGTGACTCCCAGACCTCCAGGACTGCTAAGCAATTCACCAATCTTATTGCCCAATACAACTCATTTGACGCTTTGCGGTCCCATCACCCCTCAACCAGAGATTACTCCTTTTATTCTAATGTTCATAACACATACACTAGAATTGATTATATTTTCTGTGAACCCCGTCTGTTAGATCAAATTCTATCTGTACACATACCTAGCTGCTCCTGGTCAGATCACTGCCCGATTCAACTAACTATGAGAGCCCCACACTGCTTGATGACTAGACCCACTTGGAAACTACCCGACTTCCTTCTATCATCACCTGAGAGAGTCACACTCATACGCCAGGAGATCACCAATTTCTTAGAGATAAATGATAATGGAGCAGTCAGTGATTTCTGTCTATGGGGGGCTCGGAAAGCTTTTCTTAGGGGACTATTTATCAAATATAAAGCGGAACATAAAAAATGTACGGGTGGGACCCTAGCCCAACTACACACTACTCTTAGAGACCTGACTTCTTCCCATATGACCTCACTTGACCCTCACATCCTATCCCAAATCGAAGAAGTTAAAACGGAAATAGAAGCCCTAGAAAATAAGAGATATCAAGACCAAACCCGTCATTTTAAGCAATTGTTTTATGCTAAAGGCAACAAAGCAGATAGGCTATTAGCACACAAACTTAGACAGAGAACAGCAGAGGCGCGCATCCCATACTTAAAAACTCCACAAGGCACAGTCAGGTTACCTAGCGACATAGGCAAAGCTTTTGCAGCCTACTATTCCTCCTTGTATAATCTGGGGGATTCCCCAGACTCCCCCGCGCCATCTACACAACAAATTCGGGGCTTTCTAGACTCACTATCTCTACCAACCCTAACTGATGAACAGAGATCCCTATTGGACTCCCCTTTCAGAGTAGAGGAAATAGTCTCAACTATCAAAACTCTAAAGGGTCATAAGGCCCCAGGCCCAGATGGGTATACTGCCCTTTTCTATAAAACGTTCCTCGCACAGCTCTCCCCACTACTCACAAGAGTTTGCTCATTAGCCAGACAGTCAGGTTCTCTTCCCCCTGAGTTCTTAGAAGCCGTCATTGTAACCATCCCAAAGCCTGGGAAAGCTCCCAACATCTGTGAACACTTCAGACCCATATCCCTGATCAACTTAGACATAAAACTTCTGGCCAAGCTTGTGGCCTCCAGACTAAACCAAGTCCTCCCTTCACTAATTGATAGAGACCAGGTGGGTTTCACACCTGGAAGAGAAGGACCTGACAACACCAGGCGAATTCTCAAGATCTACTTCGAGGCCAAGAGACAGGGTATCCCCTGTACCACCCTAGCACTGGACGCTGAAAAGGCCTTCGATAGGGTGAATTGGGCCTACCTATTCGAAGTTCTAGATAAATTTGGTTTCCCCCCATATTTCTATACTTGTGTCAAAGCACTGTACTCTGCCCCATCGGCATCCGTGAGGGGCCTGGGTTTCCAGTCTCCTAGGTTTCCCATCAGAAATGGAACGAGGCAAGGTTGCCCCTTATCCCCATTGATCTTCACTCTCATCATGGAGCCGCTTGCTGAGGCTATCAGAAACAACCCAGACATTCAGGGGGTTGAGATTGCGGGGACGGTTCAAAAAACTGCATTATTCGCGGATGATCTCACCATTTTCTTGGGTAACCCCTACAAATCCCTCCCTCTCCTTTTTAATGTCCTACGTACTTTTGGTCAGGTTAGCTTCTACAAGCTTAATGTTAATAAACAGATGCTTACATCATTAATATGACACCCGAGGAGCTCTCGGCGTTAAAGAAGCTGTACACTTTTAACTGGTCCCATCAAAAGATCAAGCACTTGGGAGTTTACCTTTCCCACAATATTTCCACTATATTGGAGGCTAATTTTTACCCCCTACTACGACATTTTCAGGAGAATGCTGTCAAGTGGAGTGTTCCATGCATCTCCTGGTTGGGACGCATAGCGGCATTCAAGATGGTCTTATTACCTAAACTTACTTACTTGTTCCGCTCATTACCCATACCAATTCCTAAAACTCTGATTGGTAAATTCCAACACATATGCAATACATACATTTGGAGGAACAAGCATCCAAGGGTAGCCACGAGAATAATGCAGCAGCCCTTCCATAGTGGGTGTGCGGGCGCCCCCAACTTATTCTATTACCACGAAGCCTCCAGACTAGCCCACATCCTCCCATGGAGTGAGATCACAGTCCAAAGTAAATGGCAGATATTAGAACAGGCCTCCCTCCACGGTCAGCTAAGATTAGTAGACCTCATTTGGCTGCCCAGACATGTCAGATCCTCCTACAAGATTCAGAACTTCATTGATCTGCATGCATTACTCTTTTGGGATAGAATCCGCTCTTTGCCACAAATTGCCCCCCACCCTTCCCCTACCCACTCCCTCTCGGGCCTCAGGGACTCACATCTGCACTTGTGGCATGATCAAGGTATAAATTGTATAGCCGATTTATTCCCAAGCGGACGTTTTATCAAGACATCAGATTTCCTCTCTAAACATAATCCTCCGCAAATCTTACAATTTGAGTTTTGGAGGCTTCGTAGCCTACTGAAATCTTGGGGCTTCTTCGATAAGCCGCTTCGAGAACCTACGAACTGGGAGAGGAGATGGGCCTCTGGCATTAAGACTCCCCGGGCTCTATCAATTTCATACAGAGATCTAATAAACCCTCCCATTTTCTTCAAGTCAGCCTATATCATGACCTGGGAAAGAGATCTTCACTTTCATGCTGATCAGGGTGATTGGTCCAAAGCAGCCGCACTCACTAGGAGGGCTCTACATTGCATCACCCTACTAGAATTATACATTAAAATTTGCACACAATGGCACCTTACACCGTTGAGACTTTTTAAGATCTCAAGCCTGAATTCTCCGCTGTGTTGGAGGGATTGTGGAATGGTAGGGTCACCAGCCCACATTTGGTGGGAATGCCCAGCACTGCAGCCCTTTTGGGCGGAGATTTCACATAGATGTACACAGCTTTCCCCCCTTCTAGGAACCGCCCCACAAACCCTGCTCTTCCATCTAGACATCAAAACATTGACTGCCCCAACAGACCTTCTTAGCATTTATTTGCTCACTGCAGCTAAGCTGTCAATAGCTAGACTATGGAAACAGAAAACACTCCCAACTTGGAACGATGTGGTCAAAATAATGACCTACCTGGAACTCATGGAAGGTCCAATTTTCAATCAGCAAAACAAATCACTTTTACACGCACAGGTGTGGGAGGTCTGGGAGTCACTCAGGTAGACCATAAAGGAAGGCCAGAAAACCAGCGAAAATTTTTCAGGCCCTTCATGGTATGGTAGACAGGATGATTTGCCCATTTAGGAGATAGAGGCCCTTACACCTCATGGCCCATTCTCCCCTTCTCTTTCCTCCTCTTTCCCCCAAACTTTTTTTTTTCACTTCCCTTTTTTTTTTTTCTCTCTCTTTTTCTCTTCTCTTCCCCTCTCCTTCTCTCTTTTTCTCTTTTCTCTTCCTCCCCCTCCCCCCTCCCCCCACAACCTCACCCATGACCCTAACCCAATCCATTTTCCCCTTCGGTTGCTCCTGTTGGTATCTAATTTACGACATGAAACGTGTCATAATTCTACACCTTGATGCTGACACAGTTTACATATTGCGTCATTTCGCTCACAGGATTTAAATCGTATATAACATAAATAATGTGGTTTTCTAAATGGACCCTTTAGTGGTCTATCCTATTGTAGACATACCTACTTGAACCCTTGAGACTTCAGTATAATAAAGCCATGAGAGGTCCTCTGGGCCCGTAATGTATGTACTCTAGAATGATTGACAAGTTTTATTCCTATGTCTTGCTCAGTTTGTTTATTTCTTTTTCCTATTTAAAAGGGTAAAACTTAAGGCTAGATGTTACCTTTGACTACTCCCTGTTTATGCATATGTTCTGTATCCAAATGTATGTTTGCATCTTATGCTTGTATGCCGTAATTAAACCACAATAAAAATTATTTAAAAAAAAAAAAAATTATATAAGTCAGACATACAAAGGTTACATAAATTAGTTATACATACTACAAAAACAAGTGGTTATCAGTGGCTATTTTAAATTATTATAATTTGCCACTGCTATTTTTACAAAACAGTTTCTAATGATCGTCATGATAGAGTTAATAACAATTCAAGTGCCTGTTAGCAAACACTGTTTTTAATTGGCTGATGTAATTAATTGTATATTATGCATCTGTATATAAGACTTGTAAGTAATAAAAGTTTGCTTTTTAAACAATCTTGGACACCGCCTCTGGACTTCCTTTTCTACTTACCTATATATATATATATATATATATATATATATATTATATATATATATATATATATATATATATATAGCCAGATTACTAGTGGTGTAATGTTAACGCAGTTCAGTGGTATTGCTTATCGTGTCCCATGGTATCATTAGGGCACTACTTGGCCAATAGTAATTTATTTGCCTTTATATTTTTCAGTTCACTCTTTTTTTTTTTTTTTTTTTATATATATTTTTATTGAGGAAATATTCAAAATACAGCAGCAAGTTTACATTCTTGAAAAACAGAAAGCATACTTGTACATAGTGTCAACAAACCATCATAATAATAAGGCAAATACAACGTAAGGTATTGAGAGTACCCATCCATAACAGCATGGGAACAGTACTACAGTCTTAAAGGCTATAACTGTCTCAAATACACCTAAACAGGATTGGTATAGACAACTTGATTAGTTAAATTAACGCGCATATCTGCTTTCTCAAAGGCAACAACCAATTATGACATAAGTAAACATATAGACAGTAACAGAACCTCAATTTTTGTTACAATATAATTAAATTGCTAGAGTATCTCAATTTCTGGTCACTATTGGGCCAGCTAGAACTGTAAAAAGAGATTTAAGTAATAAATACACACATGAATCTCTCGGGATATTGGCAATAGGGGAACCTCACACCTGGTATGTAAATATATATGCTCCTTACCTAGGGGGGTGAGTTCATATAGGAGGTTCAGTTGTAAGTAGAGTGGAATCGAAGTGGGATAGAATAGTTCCAATTCACTCCCTTATCTAATCCCCAGATCCAACCGGTCAGTGGAGTAGTAGTAAGGAACAATTATTCAAAGGAGACCCGAGAAGGGGTAGGGGTAAGCAAGGAAGAGTTATGCACACATCAGGGTCTATCTGGGAGAGCAGACAGGGGAGGCAAGTGTGGGGGGGAAGACAAAGTATGATGGGGAACCTGAATGCAAAATTCAATTTCTCCAGGCAACCTGGGGACCTCTGTTAAGCCTAAGTGCCTCCAGGGTCCTCTCGTCTATGGGTCCATAAGTCCCAAATTTTCCAGTTTGTGTCCATTTTATTCAAGTGCTGGTAGAATCCTCTTTCCATCCTGGCATAGGTTTCTACAGTTTATACAATGTCAGATATAGTAGGAGAGTCCATCTGTTTCCACTTCCTTGCAATGGAGGATTTGGCGGCTGCAAATATAAATATAGCCAATTGTCTATGAATTTTTGGTGTTTGTCTTGTAAAGATATTTAGGAGGGCCACCTTAGGGTCCTCTGTGAGAGTAATCCCTACTGATTTACAGAGATCAAAGACACCTCTCCACATTCTCTCCAGCAGTGGGCAGGCCCACCATATATGGAGGTCTGTGCCCACCTGCCCACAGTTTCTGCAGCAGAGGGACGACTGGGTTGGGGCCATCCGAGCCAGCCTCAAAGGAATATAATGCCATCTCAGGCATACCTTCAAATAAAGCTCTAATGAATTGGCACAGTGGAGAGTTTTCTAAGTGAGCAAAATTGTTTGTGACCAAGTCTTTTCAGATATTTGGAGTTTTAAATCCTTTTCCCATGCCCTCAACTGCCATATAACACCCGAACATTCATCTTTCAGCATCAGCATATAATGGGAGGACAGCGGCCTCATCAAGGATTGACCTGACTCCCATCTCTGCTCCCAAACAGTAGGAGCTCTGAGGGCCTTGGGGGGGGAATCCCCAGCTCAAAAGAAATCTGTGGAGGCGGAAACGTTCAAAAGAAAACCACTGAGGTAGGTTCATATCGCTTCCTTGCAGGACTGGTTCCGCTAACTGTAAGGTATTTTGCTGATATAAGTCAGAGACTCTTAGGAGATTCCACTGGAGCCACTTAGTAGGATAGGAATCTGGGAGAGCTCTAAGCAAGCCAGCTATTGAATGAGTAGGAGAAGGATGTGGAGCTATGTTTACATGATGCCTGATAGCCTTCCAACATCCTAATGCTTGTTTCACTATGAGATTCTGGATATCTACCGACTCAATCATGTAGTCGGGAATCCAGGGGAGATCTTCCAGTCGAATCCCCGGCGGTAGGGAGAACTGTTCCACTTTCTTCCAGCTGGGAGAGTTATCTTTTATCCCCCAGCTAGATATGTGAGATAATCTTTCTGCCTCATAGTAAACGCCAATGTTGGGGAGTGAAACTCCTCCAAAGTGATGAGGCCTTTGTAATGTTTTCTTGGCGATCCTAGGTTTTTTTCCTTGCCAGATGTATCTGGAGATTAGGGCATCAAATTTGTCTAAAAGGACTTGAGGAATGTTAATAGGGAGGCATCGGAAGTA
The DNA here is from genome assembly GCF_027579735.1 of Bombina bombina. Classification (NCBI taxonomy): domain Eukaryota; kingdom Metazoa; phylum Chordata; class Amphibia; order Anura; family Bombinatoridae; genus Bombina; species Bombina bombina. The sequence continues at coordinate 230,539,993 of NC_069507.1, read as the reverse complement.
GTAAAGAACCTTTGGAAGGAGGGTCATATTGACCGCGGCAATACGTCCAAGCCAGGAGATCTCACCAAAGGACCATGAGTTGAGTAAAGTTCTAGTCTCTAGTAGAAGTTTGTCGTAATTTTTGGACCTGACTATATCAATCTTTGGGCCTAATTGGACCCCCAGATGGGTAATGGTCTCCGTGGCCCATTGAAACTGGTAAGAGTCTCGGAGAATCTCCATTTCAAAGTTAGGGATATGTATAGCAAGTGCTTCAGTCTTAGTCAAATTGAGTTTGTAGAAACTGAGGGAGCTGAATAACGATATTGTTTCAAAAAGCGCCGGGAGGGAACCCAGAGGGCTGGTCAAGAAGAGAGTGATATCGTCTGCGAACAGCGTGATTTTTTCCCCTCCTCCTCCTCTTTCCAATTCACGCAGACTCAGCGGGACCCCTCTAATTCTAGAGGAGTTTCTCATTTCCCTGGGGAACCCAAAAGATGAGAAAGTCTCCCAAAGGTATTCCCATCTGACCCTGTCAAACGCCTTCTCAGCGTCCAATGACAGGGCCAGCATGGGCACTCTTAGACGATCCGCTTCCGAAAGAATATTTAAAATGCGCCTAGTGTTGTCCGGGCCCTCTCTCCCCCAGATAAACCCCACCTGATCCGGATGGAGGAGGTTGGGTACCAGATGGCGTAGGCGATTCGCCCACAGCTTTGAGTAGAGTTTCACATCTATGTTGATGAGGGAGATGGGCCTGTAGCTTGCACATTGAGTAGGATCCTTATTAGGCTTTGGAATTGTAAGGATCGTTGCTTCCAGGAGTTCCGACCTGAAGGAACCACTTTCCCTAGCTTCCGCAAAAGACTGGAGGAGGAGCGCCGAGAGTTCTGGGCGAAAGGTCTTATAAAAGATGGCCAGAAAGCCATCCGGTCCCGGGGCTTTCCCGTTCTGAAGCTGAGTGATTACTATTTTCAGTTCGGCCATCGAAAAAGGAGTCATGAGTTTATCTGACTCAGTCTGGGTCAGTGATGGCAGATGAAGGCCTTTAAGGAAGGCTTGGACCTCATCCTTGGGTAGGGGTCTCAGTCCCTCCCTCTGCTGGAGGTTATAGAGGTTTGAGTAAAATTTTGCGAAGCCCTCTCCAATGTCTCTAGGAGAGGTGACCCAATTGTTTCCCTGGCCCAAGGAAAGAATCCGGGAAGATGCAACTCTGCCCCTCAACTTCCTAGCTAGGATAGAGGACGCTTTGTTTCCTTGATAGTATAGTAATTGTCTAAATCTAACTACTGCCTCCTGAACTCTGTTTACCTCTATCTCCTTAATTTGGTTACGAAGAGTCACTATTTCATCTGCCAGTTTTCGATCAGGATTATCTTTACACAGTCTTTCCTTTGAGCGAAGGGTAGCCGCCAGCAATCCTAAGGCGGTGCCCATCTGCTTTCGACGGGAGGCTTGTTTGTGGATACAAACTCCTCGTATATAAGCTTTAAGGGCTGCCCATACTGTCTGGGGGGATGGGGTAGAATTGCTGTTGTGAGTTAGGAATTCCAAAATGGAATCTCTAATCAAGGGCTGGAAGCTCAGGTCAGTCCAAATACCAGCGGGGAGCCTCCATCGCGGTCTTGGCGATGAGCCGAGCCCCAAGTCGAGGCAAATGATGAGGGCATCATGGTAAGACCATGAGCATGGTCTAATTGAAGCAGTCTTAATTGTATTGAGCGTCCAGGAATCTGAAAAAAAATAATCCAGTCTGGAAAACGAATGATGGGGTCTAGAATAGTATGTATAGTCTCTGGTGGTTGGGTGGCAAGCTCTCCAGATGTCATATAGATCATACTCAAGTATAAGTTCACGGAACTTCTTAGCTGTTGATAACGAGTATGAATCAACAGTCTTGTCCTGGTTAATCTTTTTATCCCAAGAGGTGTCCCAAACCATATTGAGATCACCTCCCAGAATGAGCCTACCTGACTTAATTTTAGAGACATTATGCAATGTGGTTTTAAGAAACCCTGGCTGATTTTGGTTAGGGGCATAGACGTTCACTAACGTATAGATTTGCCCGTCTAGTTTGCAGATCAGTACAATGTATCTACCCTCTGGGTCTATTTCCAGGTAGATTTGTTCGAAACTGACTATCCGATGGATGAGGATTGCTACCCCTCTAGTTTTATCTGAATGGGAGGCCGAAACATAGATAGGGAAATTCTGGAATTTAAATGTTTTTGCAGGCTCACACAACCAATGTGTCTCTTGAAGGAAAGCTACCTGTATGAGCTTATTAGGGGAAGTTAAGGGGAAATCGGGAGAAATTTGGTGAGAAAAACTAAAAAGTCCAGGGACTTTAATGTAATAGGAACAAGTAGGGATTTAATGTAATAGGAACAAGAGGGTGTTTGTATATGGAGGGGTGTCCCTACTTGAGTACAATTCAGTAAATTTAAGTACAAATTTGCATACAAGAACAAGTAACAGTAGTAATGCATTATAGAAAAAAAAAAAAAAAAAAAAAACCAAGGAGAAACATCAACAGGCTCAATTAATGAAACACAGAATTAACATAGTAGAGTATATCTTTTAGAATATACCTTGGCTACCTCCCAGAACCCGCTACATGTGTAGGTAGGCCTATCTCCTAGATGCATGCTGGACAATAAAACGTTTACTAATAGGGAATCACAAGAGATTACAGTGTAAAAGGTGTTTTTAAGAGTGTCCGGGCAGGTGAAGATCATGTTATGCGTGTAGTGTATATGTCGAATAATGTATCAGTAAGTTAGCTACTAGTTAGTGTGTGACGTTGCAGGCGATCTAATGCACTAAGGTTGTGTTTGTGAGACCCTGGTATACCCCTTCCTAAGTGTATATAACACAGACTGGATAGCAAAGTGTAGTCTTACCTTGACCAGCATACTTAGTGGGTGACCGAACTAGGAATCTTCGGCATACCCGAGAGTGGGGTAAGCCACTTAAAATGCGGCCCACCCCGTCTGCAGTGGTGGTACATGCTGGAGTCTGGGAGGAAGCGCATAACAATTTATCAACATTAAACATGAAAGAGAAAATTACATCTACTTCTAAGGCTGTCAAACGTGAGGGTCATCAGCTCTGGATAAAAGCTGACAGCTAGTATGTCACTGAGTCTGTGGATGCAACTGTCCAAGTGGCTGTAAGGCTATCCCAGACAGACTAATCAGGCAAGTTCTTCCATGGATTGAGATCTAGGTGCAGACTTAGGTTCTCCCATCTTCGACCCTGGGGAGGGTCTTTGAGGAAGAGGAGTCCACTCCGGAGCTGAGGCCTGTAAAGGAGTAGGAGGGAAGTTCGCCTTGGTAGAATTATTCGGGAGTCTCTGTAGGTCCCATTGTTTAAGCAAGTCCATCCCATCATTTACTGAAGAAACCGTATGGGTAGAGCCATTTCTGGTGACAATGAGTTTGGTTGGGTAGCCCCAGCGATATTTCACATTATGTTGTCTGAGAATTTGAGTAAAGGGGGTGAAGGATCTTCTCCTCTGTAGTGTAAATTGTGACAGATCTGGGAACACTAGTATGGTTTGGAATTTTTCAAGTAACTTGGGTTTGTTTGCTAGTTCACGAAGAATTTTTTCTTTATGAGTGAAATAGTGGAATCTGGCCAAAACGTCTCTGGGTTTATCAGCTGAGATGTTACGGGGCCTTGGGGTATGATGAACTCTATCTATGAGAAAACCTGAAGAATCCAGGTCAGCCAGGAAAAGCGTACAAAATTCTCTGATAAAATTTTCAAGCTCACCAGCTGCTACTTCTTCTGGTACTCCCCGAAATCTCAGGTTATTTCTTCGTGACCTGTCTTCTAGGTCTGAGAGCTTAAGTTCCAGATCTGATATTTGAATGGCAAGCGACTGTGAGTAGGAGAGCAGATTGTCATGGTCCAGGGCCAGATCTTCCTGCTTTCGCTCCAAGGCCTCTGTTCTTTCGCCTATCACTGCCATATCTCTGCGAAGTTCAGCCGCTGACCCCTTGATAGCTTTAGTGAGGGTATCCTGTAGATTATTCATACGTTTATATAGAGTATCCACTATAGTGGCCGCCATATTGTCCAGAGGAGGAGTCTGGGAAGAGTTGGTTAGATGAGTGGTTTCAGAATCTTGCCCATCAAGGGAACAGGAATCTTCAGGTGAAGAACATCTGTCATCACGGGCCGAAGCTTTGAAATGGTCAACTACAGTCCTCCTGAGTTGTCCTATCTGTTTAGGTTTTTTCTTATGGGATTGAGACATTATGGTAGGAATACTACTGTACTTTGAACTGACAAGGGAGTTGCTCCCTATACACACACAATAGAGATGATTGATTGTACTTTATTCGTTCTCACCTCCTCCCGAACCCTCACCTACACCCCTAGGCCATCTTGTTGACCAGCATGGTTAGTGAGAAAATAAACAAAATGCAGTTTCCTGACTTGATGGGGCCTCTCTCCCAGGGAAAGGTGTCACCTAATGACGATGCTGGAGTAGGGAAAATGGATATGACCCACTGAGACACCCTCAGTGGGGAATGAGAGGAGAGAGGCTAGTTGAGACTGCTAATGTCCAGTATTGAGAAGCTGCTGTTTTATTGTCTCATCCAGGGAGACCACTACTAGTCACTTTACTAAATCAGCTCAGGAGACACGTGAAGTAAAAGGAAGATGGAGTTAGGCCGACAGGGGACTAGGATGACTGCACCTTCACTTATTAACAACTAGTTATGATAGATCTGATACCAGGCCAGAATTATCTCTTTCTAGAAACAATGCACTGAAGGCATGTGGATTTCAACAAGTGAGAGTCTGTGTAGCTTAGTTATCCTAGAAATCAAAAGGGAGTTAGGTGCGGGCTGCCGTTCAGGATGAGAGCAGAGTCAGGCCTTATATAACTTTTTTTCCCCCTTTCAGTGTGACAGTCCGTTCTTGGGTTTAAGAGGCCTGAGCTGTAACAGGGTGTAGGAGAACTGTGGGGTGGAGGGGTATTTTAGACCATTAGTTTGTCCTGTAAGGCTTTAATGTGGCTTGCAGCTAGTAATGTGATTGATAGGATCGCTTTAAATCTGCTGGAAGGAGTCAGGCCTGGCGCAGTTCCAACTAAGGCTGGCGTGGAGGAAGGTAAGATGGTGGCTTTTCACGCCACACTATTCTAGGTCACACAGTCTGGGAGCACTTACCCTCTCAGCCCCGAACTGCTTCTTCAATGAGGGGCGACCTCCTTGCCCCTTACACGTTCCGGTGAGGTGTTGGAAAGCTACCGCGGGACTACATCCAAGTCCCCTACGGAGCTGGATGCCTGTCGGGTCAGCGGCCTGAAGCGATGTTGGAAGGATAAGTTGTTTGCAGCTGTGTCAGCTCCGAAGCGGAGCCCCGACCCTCCGGAGCTGGATGACACTGATGGCAGCCGACGGTAGCGGTATAAGCGATGTGGCTATGTGCGGACTCTTCTGGCTGCAAGGCATCCGGTCTCACTGTGGCTCTTCCCAAACACCCACAGATAGAAAAAAAAAAAAAGGAAAAAAAATAGAAATATAACCACCATATGGCCTCAGAGCTTAGTGTGTAGGCTTTAGGTGTAGGAAGGTTTAGGTTATGGGTATGAAATTTCACAAAATAAACTTATAATAGTGTTCACTAACAGGAGCTCATCTCTGCTGCGACTACTCAGCTAGGCAGCTAGCTCCGCCCCCTAGTTCACTCTTTTGATATACAGGTAGTCCCCAGGTTATGAACAAGATAGGTTCTGTAGGTTTGTTCTTAAGTTTAATTTGTATGTAAGTTGGAGCAGGCACTTTATTTAGGTGAAACTCTAGACAAACATTTTTTTAGTTTTGGAAAGCATAGGGAAAAGATTGTTTTGCTATCTGTGCCCCTGTTCAGAAAATTTCACATCACTTTCTGTCCTTGTGACAATTGGATTTTGAGTATTTTGGTTTATCCTGTAAAGGAGGATTGGCAATAAAGCTCTATTTTCTCTGTTTGTAAGTATGAGTTGTACTTAAGTCAGATGTCTGTAACCCAGGGACTGCCTGTACTGTATAATCTTTCTTGTGCTATGTAACTTAGGCATTTCTCTTCTTTTCAGGGGTAGATTCTGCGGAAGTGATACAACAAGAGAAGATATTCTTCAAACTCTTAACCCTTGTTAAATATTCAACAGAATAAACACATATTTTTGGAATGAAAAAAAGAACTGTGCACATTTTATTTGTACCTTGTTTTACTAATAACTACTCATGTTCTGGAAAGTGTAACTTAGATTGTTTCTTAACTGCATTTAGATGGAGATTTCATAGAGAAGATACTCACAAAGGATTTTATCTTTGAAATGCTATGATTTACGCAACAGTAAACTCTGATTTAAATCATATGAGTCAAATAGGTTGACACATTCTTGGAAATGATAGGGAAAGGTAATTCAAAAACAGGATCAAGGATACAGGAGGCAAAGTGTTTTATTTCTGATGGGAGTGAGCCAAAGGTATTCTTGGCAGATCAAATACATCACCTAGATTTAGAGTTCTGCGGTAGCCGTCAAAAGCAGCGTTAAGGGCTCCTAACGTTGCTTTTGGCCGCCCGCTGGTTTTTAGAGTCAGAGAGTCAGACAGGAAAGGGTCTAACGCTCACTTTCAATCCGCAACTTTTCCATACCGCAGATCCCCTTACGCCAATTGCGTATCCTGTTTTTTCAATTGGATCTTCCTAATGCTGGTATTTAGAGTCTTGGCTGAAGTGAGCAGTAGATCCTCTACCGACAAGACTCCAGCCGCAGATAAAAGTCAGTAGTTAAGAGCTTTATGGGCTAACGCCGGTTTATAAAGCTCTTAACTACTGTGCTCTAAAGTACACTAACACCCATAAACTACCTATGTACCCCTAAACCGAGGTCCCCCCACATTGCCGCCACTATAATACATTTTTTTAACCCCTAATCTGCTGACCGCACACCGCCGCCACCTACATTATCCCTATGAACCCCTAATCTGTTGCCCCTAACATCGCCGAGACCTACATAATATTTATTAACCCCTAATCTGCCCCCCCAACATCGCAGCTACCTTACCTACACTTATTAACCCCTAATCTGCCGACCGGACCTCGCTGCTACTCTAATAAATGTATTAACCCCTAAAGCGCCGCACTCCCGCCTCGCAAACCCTAGAATAAATTGTATTAACCCCTAATCTGCCCTCCCTAACATCGCCGCCACCTAACTTCAAGTATTAACCCCTAAAGCTAAGTCTAGCCCTAACCCTAACAACCCCCTAAGTTAAATATAATTTTAATCTAACAAAATAAATTAAATATTATAAACTAAAGTCTTCCTATTTTAAACTAAATACTTACCTGTAAAATAAACCCTAATATAGCTACAATATAACGAATAATTATATTGTAGCTATTTTAGGATTTATATTTATTTTACAGGCAATTTTGTATTTATTTTAACTAGGTACAATAGCTATTAAATAGTTAAGAACTATTTAATAACTACCTAGTTAAAATAATTACCAAATTACCTGTAAAATCAATCCTAACCTAAGTTACAATTAAACCTAACACTACACTATCAATAAATAAATTAAATAAATTAACTACAAGTACCTACAATTAAATAAACTAAACTAAATTACAAAAAAAAAACTAAATTACAAAAAATAAAAAAAGATTACAAGAATTTTAAGCTAATTACACCTACTCTAAGCCCCCTAATAAAATAACAAAGCCCCCCAAAATAAAAAAAATTCCCTACCTTAATCTAAATTAAAAAAGTTAACAGCTCTATTACCAGCCCTTAAAAGGGCTTTTTGCGGGGCATTCCCCAAAGAAATCAGCTCTTTTGCCTGTAAAAAAAAACACAATACCACCCCCCAACATTACAACCCACCACCCACATACCCCTACTCTAACCCAAACCCCCCTTAAATAAACCTAACACTACCCCCCTGAAGATCTCCCTACCTTGAGTTGTGTTCACCCAGCCGGGCACCGATGGAACAAAAGAGGACATCCGGAGCTGCAGAAGTCTTCATCCTATCTGGGCAGAAGAGGACATCCGGACCGGCAGACATCTTCATCCAAGCGACATCTTCTATCTTCATCCATCCGACGAGGAGCGGCTCCATCTTCAAGACCTCCGGCGCGGAACATCCTCTTCCTTCCGACAACTACCGACGAATGAAAGTTCCTTTAAGTGACGTCATCCAAGATGGCGTCCCTCGAATTTCAATTGGCTGATAGGATTCTATCAGCCAATCGGAATTAAGGTAAGAAAATCTGATTGGCTGATTGAATCAGCCAATCAGATTCAAGTTCAATTGGACTGGCTGATCCAATCAGCCAATCAGATTGAGCTTGCATTCTATTGGCTGTTCCGATCAGCCAATAGAATGCAAGCTCAATCTGATTGTCTGATTGGATCAGCCAATCCGATTGAACTTGAATCTGATTGGCTGATTCAATCAGACAATCAGATTTTTCCTACCTTAATTCCCATTGGCTGATAGAATCCTATCAGCCAATCGGAATTCGAGTGACGCCATTTTGGATGACGTCACTTAAAGGAACTTTCATTCATCGGTAGTCGCCGGTTTATTTTACAGGTAAGTATTTAGTTTTAAATAGGATGACTTTAGTTAATAATATTGAATTTATTTAGTTAGATTAAAATTATATTTAATTTAGGGGGGTGTTAGGGTTAGGGATAGACTTAGCTTTAGGGGTTAATACATTTATTAGAGTAGCGGCGAGGTCCGGTCAGCAGATTAGGGGTTAATAAGTGTAGGTAAGGTAGCGGCGACGTTGGGGGGGCAGATTAGGGGTTAATAAATATAATATAGGGGTCGGCGGTGTTAGGGGCAGCAGATTAGGGGTACATAGGGATAATGTAGGTTGCGGCGGTGTCCGGAGCAGCAGATTAGGGGTTAATAGTATAATGCAGGTGTCAACGATAGCGGGGGCGGCAGATTAGGGGTTAATAAGTGTAAGGTTAGGGGTGTTTAGACTCGGGGTTCATGTTAGGGTGTTAGGTGCAGACTTAGAAAGTGTTTCCCCATAATAATGGGGCTGCGTTAGGAGCTGAACGCTGCTTTTTTGCAGGTGTTAGGTCTTTTTTCAGCCCAAACTGCCCCATTGTTTCCTATGGGGGAATCGTGCACAAGCACGTTTTTCCAGCTAGCCGCTACCTTAAGCAACGCTGGTATTGAGGGTTGAAGTGGCGGTACATTCGGCTCAACACACCCTTTTTGGAGCCTAGCGAAGCCCCTCAGAGAACTCTCAATACCAGCGTTGTTTAGAAGCAGCGCTGGAAAAAAAAGACGCATAGTTAACGCACCCCTTTGGCCGCAAAACTCTAAATCTAGGTATATGTAAATAAATAGTAGAATAAAAAAAGAACATAAGTGTACTCAATTGGAGAATGAGAACCCAGAGAAGGTGAAATAAGAACACCAGTTATTTGAGTCCGCCAATGCTTGCTAGGTAAAAATGTTCAGCTTGTGTAAAAAGTTTGGTTCTTTTCTAAATTATTCGAAATCCTTTTAAGGGACTGACATTAGAATTCCTTAAAAGGAGTAAACAGTTTATATTTCAGATTCCCATTAAGAGAAGACTGGAAATAGGAATTTAATACATTTTTCATTTCAGTGTAAAAAATGGACATTAATTTTCATGGGCTGCGAGTCTCTGTACATTTTGAACATTTCTCCTTGAGGTTTAATATATGACTGTTACTATGAATATGAATTGCTTTATTTGTGGTTTGAACCTGTGAAATTTATGATAGCATTGAGGTCCTTGAGCTGGACTCAACTCAACAGCACACAGTAGATCTGACAGCCTGATATGCAAATATATTGTTACCTGTAGAGTTCATGATAGTGGCAAGATGCCTCCTGCCAAAGCTAGACACTTAATCATTTATTTTATTGTTATTTTAAATTACATGATAGAGATAACTTGATAGTATATCATACTCAGAGGTTAAATGTGTTTAGAAGCAAACTCTCTATGCAAAAGATGACACTGCCCATTTATTTAATCATAAACCCACACACAATAAAGAGCTCAATATCTCTTGTAGTCTGAGATCTGATACATGAATATTGCAATATAAAAAGAAACTTGAAAACGCTGTTTTGTGTTGGCCTAGAACCCATAAAAAGCTGTGAAAATGTTTTACTACCCCGCTACAATATTAACCTCTAATCTGCCACATCCCATTGGAAACTACCCGCTATACTATTAACCTGATATTATCTAGGGCTTCTGACATCCAAGGGGTTAATGGGAGTTCCCTGCCAGCAGTGATGTCATCTATAACAATAAGGCACAGGTGACATTTCTTTGGCCCCTTTATGTTAGAATAACCTCAGCCAAGTCGTAAAACAAATTAACATCCTTTTTACTGCAATTGTTGTTTAATAGCTAAACTCCACCCATTATTTGCCTTATTTTGAGGAGCCAATCTTGGTTTTAGTCTGCAGACAACAAGGCTAATCACTGTCATAAAGTTAGTTAATGCATTGTTTAGCAGTTGTTATCAGTTAAAGCCAATCAGGGAAAGATATATAGCAGGATTGGCCTTGAGAAGTCGGCAGAGTGCATTTCATGTTCAAAATCCAAAATTTTCTGAGCTAAATTTCATGGAAAGTCGGAAAAATAAATAATGAAATTAAATTGCAGTTATTCCATTCTAAATATTTTGGGCTAGATCACAAGTGGAGAGGTAATTACTGCTCCCACTCTAATGTTAACTTAGCAAGAAGTTACATTTTTGCATGCGTTGAGTAGCGTTGGTATTAGAAGTTGAAAGTAAAAATGTTGCCCTCGAAACCTGATGCATGCAAGATGTTAGCCACCGGATATGGGGGCCGATTTATCAAGGGCCAAATGACCCCTGATGCCCCTGTTTCCGTGCGAGCCTTCAGGCTCGCCGGAAACCGGAGTTAAGAAGCAGCAGTCTTAAGATACTATACGATCGGGTTGATTGACACCCCCTGCTAGCGGACGATTTGCCGCGAATCTGCAGGGGTGTGCATTGCACAAGCAATTCACCAGAACTGCTTGTGCAATGTTAAATGCAGACAGCATATGCCGTTAGCATTCAGTGATGTCTGGCGGACATGATACGCTACAGCATATCATGTCCACCAGACATTGATAAATTGGCCCCAATGTGTCTTTGCGATATCCCATTAACCCCATTGACTTCTATTGAGCAGCAAAGTAAAAAAAAAACACCTATACTCACATGTTAACACGCATCAAAATAATCCCTCTGTAATAAACCCTAAATCAAAACATTACCCTACTCTTTTAACTTCTCTAAACTAGTATTCCCTAGTCTGCCACATCCCCCATCGCAAACTACCAGAGGCAAATCTTGGCCTAGGCAAATAAGGCACTTGCTTAGGGCAGCAGATTGGGAGAGGACAGCATTTTTTGTGGCTATATTTGTAAAAAGCTTACAATTATTTTAGAAGTATTATACAGGTATATAATGTGAGATTTTGCCCAAAGAGCTTTACATTCTAGGGGGGTATAATAATAGACTGCCCATGCAGCTTCTGTTGACTTTCGGCACTCAGTATTGTGTTTGCAAAAGTATTGTTTTAAGAAATCTGTGTTTGTTTTTTTTTTTTATTTCAGCCATAGATAGATGTGTGCGTGTATGTCTATATCTGTGTGTGTGTTTGTGTGTGTATGTGTCTGTGACTGTTTGTGTATGTGTCTGTGCATGTGTATGTCTATATCTGTGTGTGTGTATGTGTCTGTGACTGTGTATGTGTCTGTGTGTGTGTGTATGTATGTGTCTGTGACTGTTTGTGTATGTGTCTGTGCGTGTGTATGTCTATATCTGTGTGTGTGTATGTGTCTGTGACTGTTTGTGTATGTGTCTGTGCGTGTGTATGTATGTGTCTGTGACTGTTTGTGTATGTGTCTGTGCGTGTGTATGTCTATATCTGTGTGTGTGTGTATGTTTCTGTGACTGTGTATGTGTGTGCATGTGTATGTCTATATCTATATCTGTGTGTGTGCTTGTGTGTGAATGTGTCTGTGCTTGTATGTGTATGTGTCTGTGCATGTGTATGTCTATATCTGTGTGTGTGCTTGTGTGTGTTTGTTTCTGTGACTGTTTGTGTATGTGTCTGTGCATGAACATTTATTTTGGAAATGCCATAAACAAAATTCATATTACTCCATGACCAAAAAATATGGCCACAAAAAGGCCTAAAACTTTAGGTGGGGGAGGGTTAGTGGGGGGCAGTTGAATTTTGAGTGTCTAGGGCAGCACAAAACCTTAATACACCACTGCAAACTACCCCACTTCAACATTAACCCCTAATCCTCCACATCCCATAGCAAACTGTTTGCTACACTATTAACCATTATCCCCACCACAATACCCTTACACTACTTAACCCATAAACTTCCATTACCACTACTGCAATAACCCCCCTACACTACTTAAAGGGATACTAAACCCAAAAAATTTCTTTCATGATTCAGGTAGAGAATACAATTTTAAACAACATTCCAAATTACTTCTATTATCTAATTTACTTCAATCAAAACTGGGGAATGGGTAATAAAGGGATTATCTATCTTTTTAAACAATAAACATTTTCTATTGGCTGATCCAATCAGCATTGGCATTCTATTAGCTGATCCAATCAGCCAATCGGATTGAACTTCAATCCGATTGGCTGATTACATCAGACAATCTGATTTTTCCTACCTTAATTCCGATTGGCTGATAGAATCCTATCAGCCATTCGGAATTCAAGGGACACCATCTTGGATGACATCATTTAAAGGACCAACCATTCGTCGGGTAGTCGTCGGCCGAGAAGGATGTTCCGCGCCGGAGGTCTTCAAGATGGAGCCACTCATCGCCGGAAGGATGAAGATAGAAGATGCCGATTGGATGAAGATTTCTGCCGGATGGAGGACCTCTTCTGCCCCAATCGGATGAAGACTTCTGCCGGTCCGGATGTCCTCTTCTGCCGCATCGGATGACCAGTGGTGCCCGGCTGTGTGAAGACGGCTCAAGGTAGGGTGATCTTCAATGGGGTAGTGTTAGTTTTATTTAAGGGGGGATCGGGTGGGTTTTAGAGTAGGGGTGTGTGGGTGGTGGGTTGTAATGTTGGGGTGGTATTGTATTCCTTTTTTTTACAGGTAAAAGAGCTGATTACTTTGGGGCAATGCCCCGCCAAAGGACCTTTTAAGGGCTGGTAAAAGAGCTGATTACTAGTATTTGTAATTTTGTTTATGATAGGGAATTTTATTATTTTGGGCGGCTTTTTTATTTTATTAGGGGGCTTAGATTAGGTGTAATTAGATTAAACTTCAGGTAATATGTTTTTATTTTTTGTAATTTAGTGTTTTGTTTTTTATTGTAATATAGTTTAGTTTATTTAATTGTATTTTATTATAGATAATTGTAGTTAATTCATTTAATTAATTTATTGATAGTCTAGTGTTAGGTATATTTGTAACTTAGGTTAGGATTTATTTTACAGGTAATTTTGTAGTTATTTTAGGTAGGTAGCTATTAAATAGTTAATAACTATTTAATAGCTATTGTACCTAGTTAAAATAAATGCACAGTTACCTGTAAAATAAAAATAATCCCTAAAATAGCTACAATATAATTATTAATTATATTGTAGCTATCTTACGGCTAGATTTGGAGTTCGGCGGTAGATGGGTTGCTAACGCCACGCGTGTTTTATGTCTAACGCACGGCATTGTTTGACTCCGGTATTTAGAGTTCAAAAAAGACCATCTAACGATGCTCCTAACGCGTGTATGTCACACGCGTAATACTGCCCGCGTTAGACAGTCTCCCATAGAGATCAATGGGAAAGCAAAAAAATAGCTTTTTTCACCTAACACTCGATCTCGCGAGAATACGCACAGCTCGGTCATATGACGCATACCACATCATGCACAACAATAACACGCCGCAAATGTAACAACAACAATCAATCAACAAAGCACACAAGCATTACACATTCACAAGCGGGGGGATTTTTAATAAAATTTAATACGGGGAATACGCATATACTTTAAGATGCGGAAATTCGCAAAATAACAACAAGGAATAAAAAATATATACATACACTAGAAAAATAATCGCATTCAATATAACTATATATTAGGACAAACATACATATACAACACTTCACTAATAACACACCATCGCAAATTCACATTTAAAAAGAATACTATTGGACAATGTTAGAGAAAACGACCACTATGACATCATCGCATTCTACACATTCCACAAATACTAATTCCAAATGAGCATGCGCAAATTCACACAACTAATACACATTGCACTAATATTAATTGCTAATAAAGCACACCTGAACACAATTTACAACGGAAATTGGTACATCATTAAACATTTACACAGGGTATATAAGCACCACACAAGCAGGGCTTCTTTGACTGTGTTGCTGGTGGGTCTTTGGAGATTGGAGGTTTAAGATTAGAGAGTTGGTGCATTATTGTGAGTGAGTTAGTGTTAGCGTGAGAGAGTCAGTTGTTAGTGTTATCGTGAGTGAGTTAGTGGGAGTTAGTGGGAGTGGGAGAGAGTCTGTTAGTGGGAGCGTGAGTGAGTTAGTGGGAGTGGGAGTTGTTAGTGAGAGTTGTTAGTGGCAGCGTAAGTTAGTGGTAGTTAGTGAGAGTTAGTGGGAGTGTTTGTTAGTGAGAATTAGTAGTAGTGTGTTAGTGAGAATTAGTAGTAGTGTGAGTTAGCGAGCGAGTGATTTTTCTGTACACGTAACACATTTACACGCAAACACATTCAATACATACATACACTTATCAATAACACTACATACACTCCATACCCCCTACCCCCTCATACTACACTCCATACCCCATTCCCTGTAGTCCCATTCCCTTTCATCCCATTTACTCTTATCCCATACCCCATACCCATCCCATACCCAACCCCTAGTTACATTTAGTTTACATATCCTCCTTTTAGTCTTCTTCTTCTTTTGGTTTATTTAAATACTCCTTACCCTCTTTGTTTTTTTACATCCCTCTCACACTTTCAGCACTTTTTTTGTCTTTTTAGTTCTTTATTTTGACCCCCTTTCATTTCATCACACTCACTTTTTGTTTGATTATTTGGGGTTTAGTTTAGGGAACAGATGGAGGCCAGGCAGGGGAGAGGTAGAGGGGGGAGGAGAGGGAGGGGGAGAGGAACAGGGCAGGAAGGGGGGCAGGAAGCGGGGGTGGAAGCAGTGGGTGGACCCAGCCACTTGGTTCAAGATGAACAAGTGGCTGGGCCCAGTGGCGGACAGAGTAGGGCTTCACAGTCCGGGAAACAGAGGGCATCGTCACAGGGGAAGGCCAAGGCGACTAGGGAGGCGAGGTTTTCGATGGAGGAGAAGGAGGCCCTCATAGAGGCCTATATGGCCAGGTATAGGAGGCTGCAGCACCAGAAGACTACCCCGACTGACAAGAGGAGGCTCTGGAATGAGATAAGAAATGCAGTCAATGCAGTGGGTGGCCGGAACAGAGATCTTGATTCGATAAAACATCGCTACCGGGACTGTAAGATGGATCTCAAGAAAAAGTTAAGCCTGGAGGCCCGACATGCCGCAGGAACCGGTGGCGGACCTGCCCTGGGAGGAAATGTTGCGGCCCAGCATCTCCGAGGTGGAAATAGTTGGTATCGGAGGAATTGATACCGGGAACCTGCCACTCTCATCTGACGGTAAGCTCATTGAACAATAATTTCACATACGATTGTATTTCATGGGACACTATACGCAAACCTTTACTTTCATGATTGAGGTAGCGAATACAATTTGACAAAACATTCAAATGTACTTATATTACCTAATTTGAATCATTCTTGAGATATATTTTAATTAAGAAATAGCCATGCACACGGTGAAACAATCACAGGAGGCAGCTATATTCAGCTAACAATCAGCATCTTATAAGCATATTTAGATATGCTTTTCAGCAAAGAATATCTAGAGAATGAAGCTAATTAGATAAGAAAAGTACATTAGAAAGTTGATAATAAATGTATGCTTCTAAATCATGAAAGATAAAACATTGGGTTTCATGTCCCTTTAAGGATCAGATTAATGCTATAACGTTGTTTACACGCATTCAATTACTTTGCGGTTACATCAGTATCTAGGCTATAGGTTAGGTGTGCATTTAAACAGACTGAAAACAAACGCGAAAACATTCAGATTGACCAGAGATATCACAAACACGGTTTTGAAAAAGCGGAAATCGTATTGATTGTTTGTTAGATTTCAAAGTGCATTAATGATTCTGCATTTGTAATTGTATCGTAAGCTAAGTCATTTAAAGCTTGATTTGCAAATATGCTAATATATACATTTTTTTTATTTTTTTTTAATATACAGAGTCTGGGGAGGAGGCAGCACAAGAAACACAGCCTCATCTATCTCCCTGGGATGAGAGTGGTGGGGAGGAATTTCCACTTCGGAGGGAAGAGGCCCCCCGTGACGAAGAGCGCACGGAAGCTGATGAAGAGGCCCCGGAAGCAGAGGAGGAGCCCGCGGAACCAGAGGACCCTCAAGGACCCGCACACCGCCGTGCACGGGTACCCCGCCGTGCACGGGTACCCCGCCAAGCACAACAAGAGGAAATAGCGGAGGTGCGGGTTCTACTGGACTACATAGACCAGATGCGTAACTCCCGGATACAAAATATCGAAGGCCGCACTCGAATTCTTGATGGACAAAATCAAATAATTGAAGGACAAAACCAAATAATAAACATACTCAATAGAATCGAACAAGGCCAAAACAGAATCTTTAATCTGCACCAAGAGATGTTCAATTTTTTCCGGGAGGCGCATGCTGGTCTACCTCCTGGTCCGCCTCCTGCTGCTGGGCCTCCTGCTGCTGGGCCTCTTGCTGCTGGGCCTCCTGCTGCTGGGCCATCTCCTCCTGCCGGCCCATCTACTCCTGCCGGGCCATCTACTCCTTTTCAGCCATCTCATCCTCTTCAGCCATCTCCTCCTCTTCAGCCAGCTTCTCCTCCTCAGCCATCTTCTCCTCCTCAGCCATCTTCTCCTCCTCAGCCATCTTCTCCTCCTCACCTTGGTCGTCCCAGTACTCTTCCTTCCACTCTTCCCACAACATCTCCAAGGAGAACTCTTCGGAGTCGGCAGTTGCCCCTCCCTGAGCCTCAGCCCCGTGGGAAGAGGGGAAGGAAGAGGAAGTAAGTATTTATTTTCATCTTTAATGTTTTTTTTATTTAATGTGTAATGGATAGGTATGTGATGATGTGGTTTTCATACACTTGTGGACCACACTCTGTATATAATCTACTTCTATGGGACCGGGTCCATGGAGGAAGATTGTTTGCAGAGTGTGGGTTATAAGTGTGTGAAAACCACATCATCACATACCTATCCTTGTTCATGATATTGATTGGTTTCTGTGATGTGATGTCCAAACTGTTTCCCGAATCGCAAACAAAATTACCATTACAATTATCCATGATGGCATATTACTGTTTGAATGCCAATAACACAGCTTAAAGGGACAGTCAGAAAATTATTGATTACAAAGAAAACACTGTATTACGCATTATCAAGTTGGAAACAACAAAACATGGAGAAATACGTGTGACTTATGTGCTTAACCTTGTATCTATGACTAGGAAAAATGACCACTTATTTGTTGTTCTGACATAACAACATTTTAGATATCAATGATCAATACATGGTAAATAATATGCTGTATGAGCACAAGGTTTTACATATACAAATGCTATCCAAATGCCCTCTAGTGGTCAAATTGTATAATGATTACATGCACTCTTCAAGCTCGAAGAAATGAGCACACGAACCTCATAGGTTTAGCTAGCAAATTTAAATAAACAAAGACAAATGATTAATTGGTGAGAAACCTTTGATATCATTGATATTACAAAATTGACTTTTAGAATAATGCAAAACATTATTTGTTTTCTAAACTGTCCCTTTAACAAAATTACATATGCTAACACATATTTGAAGCTTGTTGGTATATCTACATGTACTTGGTCAAAAATTAAATATTGAAATCAGATTTATATTGACGTGTTAAATAAAGTATATTTTCTTAAAGAGACATTATTGTGGTAATTTTTTTTTAGAAAGACATTTGTTTGAACAATGAATATGGTTTAAAGTCCTTTTAGGAGTGGGGGGGGTGAAAATATGCTAACAATAATATATTTGAAGATTAAACAATGTGGAACTCATACATGATACAAAAATCAACATTTGCATTAAAGGGACAGTATACTATAGTTTTAACAGAACTGTATGTAATAGACACTACTACAAAAAACAAGATTAACATATACTGATATCAATATTACAAAGCTTCAAACACTTTCAAAGAAAATCGGGTTAGCTCTATTGAAAATATAGATGAACCCCCATTACAACCTTAAAACAAGACAATACCCCATCATTAACATATGAAAAGACCCTTTACACAAACAGGAGAAAGCTGGAGATGGTACTCACATGAAACTCAGAGGCTGGGCGAGGAGTCTGAAAATTAATTACATTTTCTTTGAACAGAAGCAAAATGAAACGTGTATTTGTTAAACAATGGACTATCTAACTAGAGACAAAATAAAAAGTTTTGATTTATAATGTGAGTGTCTAATGAACCTTTAATAAAATATACAACGAAATTACATTTAGAAGAAGTCGGCATCATATATTTAGCATATGATAAAGCTAAATGCATATTGATTACTTTATTCTAACACAATAGCGCATATTTATTAATTAGATATCTTTAACATTAAAAACAACAGTCATTTTTATGAAAAAGGAACATATTGTTGACAAACATATTAAACAACATGGACTATAGCGATTTGCACTTGCCTCGAAATATCATATGCATGAAAACATTTTGCTTTCGTTCGTTTATTCAACCAGACATCCAGCAAAAGAGAATGTGGTGGTCTTTATCAGCTACGGGTCAACAATGTAACATGATGGAAATAATACATATTCGCAAGGTTTTTAAAATTGGCTGCAGTCACAAACGTGTTTAACGTGCACAAACAAATATTGCGGGACTACGTAATCCAATCATACGTTTTTTTACCTTTGCATGTGACGTCTTAACATGACGCTTCCTTGATCACGTAAGAACGCCATCCAATAAAAGGCACATTCTTGATCACGTAAGAACGCCCCAAAAAAAAGGCGCATCCTTGATCGCGTCAAAACGCCATCCAATAAAAGGCACATTCTTGATCACGTAAGAACGCCCAAAAAAAAGGCGCATCCTTGATCGCGTCAAAACGCCATCCAATAAAAGGCACATTCTTGATCACGTAAGAACGTCAGTCAATACAAGGAATCATTGGACAGCCTGGCAGGTGACGTTTTAAGCAACATGGCGCATCCGAGATAGCTGAAAAACCGCAGCCAATACAAGGACTCAGTTGACAGCTTGGCATATCACTAAGAAACGTATTTATATTTTAGGAACTAGTATGTGTCTAGATTGCTATCTAGGAATGTCACCAAATCATGAATCCTCTTTTCGGACTTGACTGTCCCTTGAACTATAGCTATGGTGTATATCTTTAACATTTAAAAGATACATATGAGAAATACATATGCCATTGATGTTTTAAGATATGTTTTGATTGTTTTGGAATAACAATAATGATACATGGATTGATTAAACGTGTCATTTATTCAAGTTTAAATATGGTCAGCCTACCTATAGCCATATATGGGAGTAGAATTATTTTGTTAACATATTTTTTAAAAAATATTCGTCATCTAAAATATTTGCATTACACACAGAGATTTATTTGGTTACACTTTTACAATAAGATAGAATAGAAAATGAAATACATGTGCTGTCAACATTACAATAAGATTGTTTATTAATAAGATTATATGTCCTTGTTCATGTAAAAAGGACAAAAACGCTTTAGAAATGGAAATACATTCATTAACAATTGTGCTCACCATCCCTTAAAGGGACATTATTTTGTTTTTAAAAAGAGGATACACATAGACAATACTATTTCAATAAAATGAACACTTTACAGAGATTATATCATTGTATCAATCCTCAGATCATTTGTTAAAGGTGCATCAATTCATGCAGAGTTTCTAAATACACACATGGATGTGAAAATTGAAATATACATATATACACAAATAACAATCTATATATACATATATAAAACAATTATTATGCTAATCATAATCATGCAATGATAAAGCTAAGAGAAAAATATATAAAGACAAATAATAAGATTACATTGGAGATGTTAATCTTAAAGTCATTTACAATTGTCTTACATATATGATTTTTTTTTAAAAATTATTTTTGGTAGGTCCCTTTAAGGATCAACAAGATAAACTAGAGCTTTAAAAAAATAACATGAAGAATGAGGACAAAGAATCGTGCAATTACATGTCTTTTATTAGTATGTAAGAAAACATCAACAACTTTTAGAAATAATCTTGTAAAAATAAGGAATATTTGAGCCATATGACAAGGTAACAGAGTGCATCACAGTCCATGAAGAGAGTTACCAAGGGCCACCATAGCCCCATCGGAGACATATGACAAGGTAAAAGAGTGCATCACAGTCCATGAAGAGAGTTACCAAGGGCCACCATAGCCCCATTGGAGACATATGACAAGGTAACACAGTGCATCACAGTCCATGAAGAGAGTTGCCAAGGGCCACCATAGCCCCATTGGAGACATATGACAAGGTAACACAGTGCATCACAGTCCATGAAGAGAGTTGCCAAGGGCCACCATAGCCCCATTGGAGACATATGACAAGGTAACACAGTGCATCACAGTCCATGAAGAAAGTTGCCAAGGACCACCATAGCCCATTGGAGACATATGACAAGGTAACACTGTGCATCACAGTCCATGAAGAGAGTTGCCAAGGGCCACCATAGCCCCATTGGAGACATATGACAAGGTAACACAGTGCATCACAGTCCATGAAGAGAGTTGCCAAGGGCCACCATAGCCCCATTGGAGACATATGACAAGGTAACACAGTGCATCACAGTCCATGAAGAGAGTTGCCAAGGGCCACCATAGCCCCATTGGAGACATATGACAAGGTAACACAGTGCATCACAGTCCATGAAGAGAGTTGCCAAGGGCCACCATAGCCCCATTGGAGACATATGACAAGGTAACACAGTGCATCACAGTCCATGAAGAGAGTTGCCAAGGGCCACCATAGCCCCATTGGAGACATATGACAAGGTAACACAGTACATCACAGTCCATGAAGAGAGTTGCCAAGGGCCACCATAGCCCCATTGGAGACATATGACAAGGTAAAAGAGTGCATCACAGTCCATGAAGAGAGTTGCCAAGGGCCACCATAGCCCCATTGGAGACATATGACAAGGTAACACAGTGCATCACAGTCCATGAAGAGAGTTGCCAAGGGCCACCATAGCCCCATTGGAGACATATGACAAGGTAACACAGTGCATCACAGTCCATGAAGAGAGTTGCCAAGGGCCACCATAGCCCCATTGGAGACATATGACAAGGTAACACAGTGCATCACAGTCCATGAAGAGAGTTGCCAAGGGCCACCATAGCCCCATTGGAGACATATGACAAGGTAACACAGTACATCACAGTCCATGAAGAGAGTTGCCAAGGGCCACCATAGCCCCATTGGAGACATATGACAAGGTAAAAGAGTGCATCACAGTCCATGAAGAGAGTTGCCAAGGGCCACCATAGCCCCATTGGAGACATATGACAAGGTAACACAGTGCATCACAGTCCATGAAGAGAGTTGCCAAGGGCCACCATAGCCCCATTGGAGACATATGACAAGGTAACACAGTACATCACAGTCCATGAAGAGAGTTGCCAAGGGCCACCATAGCCCCATTGGAGACATATGACAAGGTAAAAGAGTGCATCACAGTCCATGAAGAGAGTTGCCAAGGGCCACCATAGCCCCATTGGAGACATATGACAAGGTAACACAGTGCATCACAGTCCATGAAGAGAGTTGCCAAGGGCCACCATAGCCCCATTGGAGACATATGACAAGGTAACACAGTGCATCACAGTCCATGAAGAGAGTTGCCAAGGGCCACCATAGCCCCATTGGAGACATATGACAAGGTAACACAGTGCATCACAGTCCATGAAGAGAGTTGCCAAGGGCCACCATAGCCCCATTGGAGACATATGACAAGGTAAAAGAGTGCATCACAGTCCATGAAGAGAGTTGCCAAGGGCCACCATAGCCCCATTGGAGACATATGACAAGGTAAAAGAGTGCAACAGGCACAACAATAAACTTTTAAAAAGGCCAAATGGCAACAATAAAAAAAAACATCAACATGTGGACGGAGGATTCTTATCTGCCACCTTGGAGCATCTCCAGATCCTCCACTTACTGGTCATCCTCTTCATCGTCCTGTGCATGTCCAGCTCCAGATTCAGGCCTTGAAGTTAATCGCATAATTTCACGCAGAGTCAAGTCCTGAACCTGGAGCTGGGCCTGCATGGTGTCGTTCATCCCTCTCAGGACAGCTGCGTTCCTCAACACGGCCTGCTCTACTCTTGCTATACCTTCTAGCATGAGCCATGCTGAGTCACAGCCTAAAATAAAGAATAAATTAAATATTAATGATAATTACACAACAGACGAAAAAAATAGAAAAGATACATTGTCATCATAAAGACAAATCATTCTTTACATCAATTAGTTTAAATTTATTCTTTACACATGAAATATGTTATTCAGACAGACCGAAATCATTAAAGGGACAGTTTACTCAAACATGTTGTCCCCTTTAATTGGTTTTAGATGATCCACTTATACAGCTTGAGTGTATCAAATCTTGTTAAAGGATTTACATTGTACTTACATTAGCAATTTAAATATTTTAATTATACTGTGGTAGGCACACCTATCCTTAAACATTTTGGCATTGAGGACAAGCTGTGTAAACATAGCAACCTGAAGAAATTACATTCCCACTGGGTTAGACAAGAGATAATGTATAAACATTTGTACATTAATTGTTGGATCCAAGTAGTGGTGATTGGTATATGTAGTGATGTCCAATTAAAGGGACACTGAACCTAAATATTTAATTGACTGATTCAGATAGAGCATGACATTACAAATATTTAAAAATTACACATATTCTTTAAATGTTTGAATTCTATAGCTAGATTTTGAATGCAAGAATGTCGGTTTTTAGGGCAGGCCATATTTGTTTATCAACTTTGTTTGTCCCTGCTGGTTGATGGATACATTCATCCAACAATAAAGAAATGATGTCCACAATTATTTTATTTTTTTAAATAATTATAGGCATTTCTTTGTTTCAATAAAGATATCAAGAGAATGAAGAATAATTCATAAGAGTAGTAAATTATAAATTTGATTAACATTGCATGCTCTATTTGAATCACAATAGAAAATATTTTCCTTCAGTGTACCTTTAAGTATCTTATAATGTTGATTTTGAATGATACTTACAGCTGTGCCTGGGAAGGACAATCCGACACCCAGGACAATGAAGGTTGAGACAGGGGGGAGGGATGGGATTGGCTTGGGGAGGGATGGGATTGGCTTGGGGAGGGATGAGCTGATGCTCCGGGGTAGGCCGTACAGCTGGGGAGTGGGGAGTTGGGGTCTTGGCAGCTGTACGGGCCATAATACGGGGAGAGCGGCGAAGGGGGTTGTAGGGGCGTTTTTTGGGAGGGGCAGGAAATGATAAATGGGAAGGGCCGGCAGGGGTCTGGGCATGGGCAGGAGTCTGGGCATGGGCAGTGGTCTGGGCATGGGCAGGGGTCTGGGCCTGGGCAGTGGTCTGGGCATGGGCAGGGGTCTGGGCATGGGCAGGGGTCTGTGACTGGTCAGGGGACTGGGCAGGGGCGGAAACCAGATGACCAGAAGTGGTGGATCCATCTGAAAATTTAATAAATATATAATAACATCTCATACATCATGAAATCAAATCAACGCATTTCAAATTGATTATGTTTTCAATATACTTAGAAGTGTGTTTGAATTTGTAAACAATTATGAAATGAGGATATGGTATGCATATAGGCACTCAGATGTATATCAATTACTGTCTGTACAATTATAACATTATTATTGTGTTTTGACCTGGAATATGCATGTGACATAATGATGGCATGAATTATACATTTTTTAAAAAAAAAAATATTTTCATGCTGCGATATAGAAAGGGGGCAGTAGTGTATTTGAACAGACAAATAATATTCCTTTTTAAAGTGCAAAAGCTGTAGACTTTGAATGTCTTCAATGAAATTATTTCAAATAAAGCAACATGTTGGAAACATGATAGATATATTTCACATACCATTAGACTCCAAGGCAGCCTCTTCCTCCTCCGTCACATATGTTAAATCAATCTCTGTAAAGCATAACATGTTGTGTACACGTTAAGAACAGATATTATAACATATGTTACTGTTGTTCAAAGACACACATCAATGTTGCATTAAAGATATACACACCCAAAGTTATGATTTACATCATTTTGATGGAGCATACAAATTACATTAGATTTGTTATTCTCAATGATTCATATTTTCGATGTATTGTTTGTATTAATTTAAAAATCATAAAAGCATAGTACATAGAACATTTAAGATTTCTCATGTGTGTATCACTTGATGACTGTTGTCAAAAATGAACATGGAAACAAACATATGCTATACATCTTCTGACTAACAAATGTGTAGACTAATAAAGTTTTAATTATTAATCTTTCAATATTAAAAGAAAATTAATATATAATCAGAAGAGAAAATTATATGTTTGTTTCAAATGTTATGCTTCATCAGAATCATGCTCATAATATTGATTACCAAAACACCTTCTATGACATATAAATGAGTCAATGGACTTACCAGGAGACCGCAAAGGCGGCTCTGTGTCACTGCTGGATTCCTGTGGGCTCACCACACCAACTCTCTCTATGAATGATATAGATATATATTAGGAAACCCATTTGGGATATCACTAAATCACATCTGTATCGAATTTTAAGATTAATCAACTTGAAAATGTGAAGAATAGAGCAGTCATTAAACCAGAAAATGCTTTATTGAATCAAGGGGATTCTGTTAAAAATGATGTATTGAACATATGTTTAATTTCAGACTATATTAGACATCAAACTCATCTCATACGATGCTATTGCATATCTAAATATACCCATTGATCAATGTTCTTAAAAGAATACACACAAACCACATTTTGAAGAACAGCTGTTGACAAATCTAAACAAACACATGTGGCACATCGAGCCATTTGTACAATGTACAGTAATCTTGTTTAGGACACAACACATATTTATCACAATACAAAACCAAATTGATTAGTACAAATATGTAATCATGGTGCTGTTAGAGTATGCTGATATCTATAAAGTAACTCCAACAGTGAATATGTGAATTATATATCAATATTGTTTAATCCAAAGAATGTAAAGATGAATGAATCTATTGTTTATTAAAGGGACACTGACATGATTAATTTAAATCATTGATTTCTCTGTTCAAACTGTTCAAAATGATTTAACATTGACTCCTATTATAATTTGAATGTTGCTACATTTTAATCTTAAAGGCAGATAAGCAATATTGTATTCAATAAATATTGTTTGTTGAAGGTATCCACCAATCATCAATAAAAACCCAGGTTGTTCAACCAAAATTGAGATGCAGATAAACGTACATTCTTGATTTTAAAATACATTTAGCAATAGAATATTTCACATATGATGATAGTATTATATTTAAATGTTTATTAATATTGCATACTCTATCTGAATGACAACATTAATAATTATAGATCAGTATCCCTTTAATATAAAATTATATTGATTTGACAATGTTGGTGTTAATGAATTCTCTACTCCATATGTTGATGTAATGAATGGGATTGAGCATGCAATTCAAATCTAATATGTTATTTAAGGATATCCGAAGAATTATTTAATTTTCATCTATTAAAGGGACATTACATATAAATATTGAACAATGTGGATTTAGTATGTAATGTTCTGTCCATGTTTCTAAGACAAATGTCAATTAAAATGAGACATACCATACTGTGACAAGCCCTGCCTTAAGGATCCAGCAGCAACATCCATATCTGTAATATATTAAATGAGGATTGCATATCATTAATACAAATCATGCCATGTTTAAAATCTTTACATTATTAGCAAATCAATTTAAAACTATTAATCCTTTGGTAGTCCCATGAGTTAATTGTTTCCTCAATTCAATTCATGATAAATATATCCTGTACTCTTATTTTCAATCAGTTGTGTTGTTTACTGTAGCTTTAATTATTTTTTGGTGTTATTTCATTCTCATCAATTGATGGGCATATGTTATAATTTATTTGGATTCTTCTTTTTTTATTATGTATAATATTGAAAATAAGAATACTGTATTCTTCACATATATAATAATTCACATTTCATTTTGACCAACATGTATAAAGCAATGCCACTTACAGCAAAGCCATGTTAACGTGTATGCGCAATTCCATTTTCGCGATCATTGTGCAATGATTCAAAGCGGAATTACGCATCCGTCATTTGACCAACATGTATAAAGCAATGCCACTTACAGCAAAGCCATGTTAACGTGTATGCGCAATTCCATTTTCGCGATCATTGTGCAATGATTCAAAGCGGAATTACGCATCCGTCATTTGACCAACATGTATAAAGCAATGCCACTTACAGCAAAGCCATGTTAACGTGTATGCGCAATTCCATTTTCGCGATCATTGCGCAATGATTCAAAGCGGAATTACGCATCCGTCATTTGACCAACATGTATAAAGCAATGCCACTTACAGCAAAGCCATGTTAACGTGTATGCGCAATTCCATTTTCGCGATCATTGCACAATGATTCAAAGCGGAATTACGCATCCGTCATTTGACCAACATGTATAAAGCAATGCCACTTACAGCAAAGCCATGTTAACGTATATGCGCAATTCCATTTTCGCGATCATTGTGCAATGATTCAAAGCGGAATTACGCATCCGTCATTTGACCAACATGTATAAAGCAATGCCACTTACAGCAAAGCCATGTTAACGTGTATGCGCAATTCCATTTTCGCGATCATTGTGCAATGATTCAAAGCGGAATTACGCATCCGTCATTTGACCAACATGTATAAAGCAATGCCACTTACAGCAAAGCCATGTTAACGTGTATGCGCAATTCCATTTTCGCGATCATTGCGCAATGATTCAAAGCGGAATTACGCATCCGTCATTTGACCAACATGTATAAAGCAATGCCACTTACAGCAAAGTCATGTTAACGTGTATGCGCAATTCCATTTTCGCGATGTGACGCATATTCTGTAGAGCGCAAGACACATCATTCCTATTTCATGTGTCACTAATCTAAAATCAGATATCTAAACATCATATGTAGTGTATGTTGTGAGATCTGTATAGGTTTAGTATCTGACTATATACACATTTTTTTAAAAAAAATCAAATATTAAGATATTATATGAAGTTGGATAATTACCTGGTTCAGATTCTCCATCTCCTCCCAGGCCACCGGACGGAGAAGCAGCTGCCCTGGCCCCCGCGTCAGGACTTTCAGATCCCGCAGCTGGGAGGGAAGAAGAGGAGGCAGAGGATGGCGAGGATCTGAATCTTTTGGGGACCCGGAGATTGAGGAGCTCGCATAAAGTCACCTCATAAGGGAGTAGGTACAGTTTCCGCGGGGCCTCTCTTTTGCCACCACTTTTACGGGCTTGTACCCAGTCCCTTATGAGGTTGACTATTTTGGTTAACCGCAACCTCATATCTCCGAATCTCCTCATGATCTGATCCTGGGTCCTCTGGACATCACACACCAATCTAACAGCATTGGTGATAGACTCCCAGAGGGCCTTCTTAACAGGCGCATCTGTCAACCTCCTCTTGTTCCCAAACAGCTGGGGATAAAAGTCCTTGACGGCATGGACCAGTGCAGCTCTCTCCTCCTTGGTGAACCTGGGAGCTGACATGCCTGCTGGGTTGTCTAATAAATATATTATAATAATAATATAAACTGCCTGCAGGCATTAGAGAACTGACAAAGATGGCAACGTGTAATGGACTTTTATATGGTGAAGTAAACATGAGATGCACCATGGGACAAGTTATCTGTACATCTGATTGGATAAAAGTTTGAAATATTGTTAGAATGTCTGTGAGACCATCCTGACTCAAGTTGTGTTTGTGTGATGAATTCTGATTGGCCGTTCCTTAATGTTTCATATCTTAGTAACTTCCTTACACATACCTCATGGTGGTGCTGTAACTTCATTTTTCATGTAGACTTATTTGTAACTCATGGGCCTGTCATGCGGATATGTGTGACGCAGATTTAATATCCGTGATCCTTTAAATATTAATGATTAAATTCTATTTAACATCTAATACTGTCACATTATTAATGTTGTAGACATTTCTCGGTTTAATAACGGTCTGTTTCTTTAATACAAATACACATTTAATATTGTATGTCTTTATTGTTCATAAAATCCATTTATTGACTTATTGTGAAGTATTGATATTGCTCTATTAAATGTATTTCATAATGCACATTGATTGTGTGCTATTGCGTGACATTAGACTCTAATGTTTAAAGATGCTAATCTGGTGTTTCAAGATGCGTTTCCCACGCAATATTTCTGAATGTTCAAATTCAGGTTATAAGGTCAGTAACTTGGATAATCTGTTTATAAATGTTAAACTACAGGTTTGTTTGTTATTAGTAAATAAACCTCGAGCTTGTATTTGTCTGAAGTGCTCATATATGTTATTGTGCAATGGCGTCTTTATTTTTAAATAGACATTACAAACAAACAATTGTATCAAATGATCTGTAGAGATAGAAGATTGTTTAGACTTTAAAATGTAAATCAATTTATCTTAGTATTTAGATATCCTCAACAGAAGAAATTTAAATGCACATGGTTGAGACAATCACATAAGGCATCTATGTGCATCCACCAATCTTCATCTACTGAGCCTATCTCGATATGCTTTTCAAGCAAAGTATGTCAAGATAGGAAGAGAAGTAAATACACTCTTTAAATCTCTTAAAGGGACACTGTCCAAACAAATTTAGCGTTGGTGATTCAGATTGAGCATGAAATGTTAATCAACGTTATAATTTAATCCGATTCTCAAATGTTAACAATTATCTTGTTATCTTTCTTTGCAAATCAATAATGATATTTGAGATTACGGACAATTGTTTCAAAAAACCTGGGTTGTCCTTGATGATTGTTGGATAAATTAATCCACCACAAAAAACCAAATTCAGTCCAGAGTACTGAAGCTAATAAATTATCTATTTAATGCCTTATTTTTAAAGTAATGATAGCAACATCACAAGGAGCATTCATAATATGAGACAATTTTTAAAGTTGCTTAAAATAGAATACTCATTCAGAATGTATAAATCATTAATTTTTTAACCGTCTCCCTTTAAGTATATTTTTAGTTCATGTCCCTTTAAATAAACATTTCACAATAATGCTGGAAATATCAGAAACCTAGGCACCTTCCTTTTGATAAATTAGTATAACATATGAGTATATAAAATTTAGATTAACTTCTGGATTGTTTTACACACTGACTGAAATATATATTGTAAAGGAGGTATTTCGGAGTCTTCAGCTTAGAGGGACATTAAGCTATATGTTATGTATGCATTTTGGATAAGATTATAATATTTGAACAACTTAATATGTTTTGGTATTCAATCATTAGATTGTAATTATATATATTTTTGGATTAAATACATATCTACATAGGCTATTTTGATGCTGATTGTTGGTTGCACATAGATACCTTATGTAATTGACTAAGATATGTGAATTGATTTTTTTTTTACAAAGTATATTTAAAGACTGAATGTAATTCTATAGTACTTTCTAAATATGTTTAAATTCTTTTATAAATTATTTAAAAATCAATACACAATATACTTTGTGAATGTCCCTTTAAGGACCAAAACATTTGTAATGTTGATTTAACATTGTCAAAATAAACTAAAGGGGAATGAAAATTATATATAGATATGTGATGTCTAACCCAAGAGGTAAGATTTTAAAAACTACATAATATTATTAACTATAGTTAAATGACTCCACTAGAAAATAAAATCGATTAACCTGCCATCCAATAACTAGCTTGTGAAAAATATAAAGTTAAATGACCTACCATTTATAAATGTAAAAATTAAAATAATTTAGCAAATAATGTTTTGAGATACCTAAGGAAGATACAAGATCTTATAAAATTAATTTTACATTCAACAACACTGTCACTTTAATGTAATTGAACCACTTCCCCTTCTTAAAAGTGAAAAAAATAAATTTTTGTGAAATTGACTACATATCCGAAATTATTTTAACATCTAAGAATTTCAAAAGAAAAGCATCGATGGATCTCACTCCCAAATGAATGTTAAAAAAGATAGTTTAATGTAATATTCTCGGAATCAGTGGATTTTCCACAATTAATGCATTATTTGATCTTATGCATGTGCTTGTCAAATAGACAACTACCAGTCATGGGAGTCAAATAGTTTTTTATTGGCAGATTATATGGATATTTATTATAATCTGTTCCAAAGAGTGTATTTAATACTAAAATGTTTATTATTACCATTTTAAAATTTAATAGTTTCTGAACCAAAAAGAAAAAAATATTCCTGGAAGTCATCAGATGCCAATCTGAAATGTAAAATTTTTTTTTACAAAAGTTAATACACACGTAGTCAAAGATTCATAAAATACATTTACAATCATCTTGTGTCTATGCTCTAACTTTGTTCAACCTTTTTATAAAGATATTTATTAATTATATTTAAAATAAAAAATAAAAAAAATATATTGTGTAATAAAATAAAAATAAAAAAATCTGATTTTCTAATTATACATAAAAATGTATATCACATTTCAATAATATATATGTTGAACATAAATGTCATATTTCATGTCCATTCAAATACCTCTATATCAACTATAATATGTATTCCTTTTTATGATTGTGATCCCTAAATATCTAATGATGAAATATGTATGACTAATGTATGTAAGCTACCAATAATCAACATTCTTCCTGTGATTCTTAACTAGCATGCATTGGTACACCAACCTGGATAATGCATGGTCTTTGAAAGTCAATTCAGGGGTAAACAGTTGATCTTCAATAGGTGTCTTATTCATCATTTCAAAAATAGAGGACTGAAATCCTATCTAAAAATTAGAAATTCATCTAAGTGTCTGATTGTGATCCCTAAATATCTAATTAAGAACTAAATATGACTAATGTATGTAAGCTACTAATATTCAACATTCTTCCTGTGATTCTTAACTAGCATGCATTGGTACACCAACCTGGATAATGCATGGTCTTTGAAAGTCAATTCAGGTGTAAAAAGTTGATCTTCAATAGGTGTCTTATTCATCATTTCAAAAATAGAGGACTGTGAAATACCATCTAAAAATTTGAAAATCATCTAAGTGTCTCCAATAGGATGCCTCAACAGCCTTATTCTATTAAATAGTTGGCACTTACCATGTGAACATGTCTTTGTATGCTTTTCAAGGTCAGCAGATTTGAAAGATAATGCCAGACATGATCCCATTGGTATACTTCAATTTCAATCTTGGCTTTTTCCACTGTCAGTCTGGGCAATCTTCACTGTCAGGCTTCTAATTCTTCCCTTTCAGTCTTTAGATGAAGTCAGCTCCCTAATGGCATAAAAGGTTTATTCAAAATTACTACAAGTGTGTGAATCATTTCTCTAGCCCTCTCCCACCCACCATTTCATAAGAAATTTCTGTCACTAGCTTACTGTGTAGCATCTTGTGTTATGTTCTATCAAGTGTGAAGATGAGTCATATTGAGCAGAACAAACCTCTAATGTGTGACATTGAACCATAGTCATGCTAGAGGATCCCTTTCTGAGTATTTTCATTTTAAGTAATGTGTAAACTGAATACTAGTTTAGAAAATGTATGCCATATGATGTATTTGTGTACAATTCATGCCAGCAACAGTCCAGACATTTATACTTACCAGCTGATGTCCTCTTTAAAAACCAGGTGGCAAAGACTCGCTACAGGACCCAATGGCCAGAGCATCACCTATATTAATAAATGAAACACATTTTTAGCATTTGATGAACAATCCTAACATGTTTGCACAATTCTCTACTTGTCATTTCCCTACAGTTCACATCTATTGATAATACTCCAGTCTAACTTCTATTCTTTACCGTCTAAAGTTGCGGTTGATGATGTCTGCTCTGACATTGAGCCCCTCGTCCCGGAATGGTCCCTCTAGAACAGGATCATCCTCCTCATCTCTGAGGAGGTTTCTGTCCGGCCGGATGGCCTGCAGCATCCCAGCCCGCTGTGCAATATTATGCAAGATGCTACAGGCTACAACGATCTTAGCCACCTTCTTTGGGTTGTACTGGAGGGCTCCTCCCGACCTGTCCAGGCACCTGAACCTCATCTTCAGGAGCCCGAACATCCGTTCAACCACCGCCCTGGTTCTCTTATGAGCCCTATTGTAGCGCTCCTCAGACACATCAGTCGGGCTACACAAGGGGGTAATGAGCCAAGGCCGGCTCATGTACCCAGAATCACCTATAAATTATGAACAGAACATAATTCCAACAGAATCCTCAAAATAGTATTTGTAGTACAATAAAAAGTTTTGTACACGATAATCCATTAACAAATGTTTATTTTAACTTTAAAATATCTAGTTCAATATTATTCTCTATCTTCCCATTTCAGCTAAGACATGCTACATATGCGTATTTCTCCTAAATCAAGCCTTGTGTAAAATGCTAACTACATGGTTATATTACATTCTCTATCTGAGCATTTAAGGTAAGACATGCTACATATCTGCATTGAACTAAAAGACATTTGCTGAAAGAGACAATGACATGGTTAAATTGCATTAGCTAATATCTTCCCATTTCAGCTAAGACATGCTACATATGCGTATTTCTCCTAAATCAAGCCTTGTGTAAAATGCTAACTACATGGTTACATTACATTCTCTATCTGAGCATTTAAGGTAAGACATGCTACATATCTGCATTGAACTAAAAGACATTTGCTGAAAGAGACAATGACATGGTTAAATTGCATTAGCTAATATCTTCCCATTTCAGCTAAGACATGCTACATATGCGCATTTCTCCTAAATCAAGCCTTGTGTAAAATGCTAACTACATGTTACATTACATTCTCTATCTGAGCATTTAAGGTAAGACATGCTACATATCTGCATTGAACTAAAAGACATTTGCTGAAAGAGACAATGACATGGTTAAATTGCATTAGCTAATATCTTCCCATTTCAGCTAAGACATGCTACATATGCGTATTTCTCCTAAATCAAGCCTTGTGTAAAATGCTAACTACATGGTTACATTACAGTCTCTATCTGAGCATTTAAGGTAAGACATGCTACATATCTGCATTGAACTAAAAGACATTTGCTGAAAGAGACAATGACATGGTTAAATTGCATTAGCTAATATCTTCCCATTTCAGCTAAGACATGCTACATATGCGTATTTCTCCTAAATCAAGCCTTGTGTAAAATGCTAACTACATGGTTACATTACATTCTCTATCTGAGCATTTAAGGTAAGACATGCTACATATCTGCATTGAACTAAAAGACATTTGCTGAAAGAGACAATGACATGGTTAAATTGCATTAGCTAATATCTTCCCATTTCAGCTAAGACATGCTACATATGCGTATTTCTCCTAAATCAAGCCTTGTGTAAAATGCTAACTACATGGTTACATTACATTCTCTATCTGAGCATTTAAGGTAAGAC
This sequence comes from Bombina bombina, assembly GCF_027579735.1. NCBI lineage: Eukaryota > Metazoa > Chordata > Amphibia > Anura > Bombinatoridae > Bombina > Bombina bombina. The sequence continues at coordinate 230,506,027 of NC_069507.1, read as the reverse complement.
ATGCTACATATCTGCATTGAACTAAAAGCAGGGGGAAAATATATGGTTAAATTGCATCCTATAGCTGAACATTACGCTAACATTTTAAAACTACAGTGGCAATTGTCAAAATAATTAACCATGTTGTGCACAAATACTCACCAACGAGATAACCAGGGGGCATTTGTCTTTCCTCAAACTGTCTCCACAGGGACGACAGAGAGAGGATGCGGGCATCATGACAAGCTCCTCCAAAATTCGCACACACATGCATAATCCTCATCTGTGCGTCACAAACATACTGCACGTTGAGGCTATGAAAATGTTTGTGATTTCTGAAGGGCGAGTCATCAATTGGAGCACGCAGCGCAATGTGGGTACAATCTATGGCTCCCAAGACATTGGGCATTTGAGCAATATCAAAGAATTCCCGCTTCAGGCGCCTCCAATCACCATCATTCTGTGGGAATCCTATGTATTGCTTACTGATACGTACCATGGCGTCCAGAAAGTTATCAAACACCCCAGAGAATGTACCTTGAGCCAGGCCATGCATGTACAGTTCTCCGGATTGAAAACTCCCGGAGGCCAGGACGTATAGACAGCTTAGCATCTTACTCATGGCGGGAACAGCAGTCCTTATTCTTATACGTGGCTCCAAATGAGGTTTAAGAAGATCGTAAAGGCCAATGAGCTGTTCGCGATCGAGCCGATACTTATCAAAAACCTCAAAGTCGCTCATGTTTTCCAAGGTGGGTCTCACCCTGTAGACACGAGGACCTCGAACCAGATGACCCCTTCGTCTCAGTCTGAGCCGCCGAGGCTGCCTGATTCGACCAACAGCTAGTTCGCCAATAGCAGCACCAGCAGCGTCTACCATGTCATCGTCATCCATCTTTCAAAACAGCGTAACAAGGTAAGCACTTGATCTGATGTGGATCACAAGTGATGCATTGGCCATGTTGTTTGGGGGATTTATAGTACAATTAGTCCAATGGTAGTGAGTTTGTAATGATTGCTGATTGTATTCACCTTTTTGTATGTGAGCGGCGCGAATGCTTTCACAGTGGGCGTTTATTTGTTGTTTGCTGAAATGTTATTTTCAAACAATTATTCTCAATGTGAAAGTGTCAAATATCACACATACAGTGCATGTTTGTAATGTTTGTTCATATGCGTAATCAATATTTCTTAAACGCGATCTTATAGTAACAAACACACATCCAGGCTAACATGAATGAAAGTGCATAGTTGTGTATAATGTGCATCGAATGTGATCGATCAATGTTGCTGCAATATTGTTTGTAAACGATAAAGTAACAGCTGCCATCTGTAGGATTGTATATATAAGTGATTGCCGAGCTGTCAATATTGTATGCGTCCCTTTAAAATCGCAATAATAATTCCGAACTTCCCGTCTGCCATCTGTAGTATTGTATATATAAGTGATTTCCGAGCTGTCAATATTGTACGCATCCCTTTAAAATCGCAATAATAATTCAGAACTTCCCGTCTGCCATCTGTAGTATTGTATATATAAGTGATTGCGGAGCTGTCAATATTGTACGCGTCCCTTTAAAATCGCAATAATAATTCAGAACTTCCCGTCTGCCATCTGTAGTATTGTATATATAAGTGATTGCCGAGATGTCAATATTGTATGTGTCCCTTTAAAATCGCACTAATACTGAATAACTTCCGGCTGTCATCTGTAGTATTGTATATATAAGTGATTGCCGAGCAGTCAATATTGTATGCGTCCCTTTAAAATCGCAATAATAATTCCGAACTTCCCGTCTGCCATCTGTAGTATTGTATATATAAGTGATTGCCGAGCTGTCAATATTGTACGCGTCCCTTTAAAATCGCACTAATACTGAAGAACTTCCGGCTGTCATCTGTAGTATTGTATATATAAGTGATTGCCGAGATGTCAATATTGTATGCGTCCCTTTCAAATCGCACTAATGCTGAATAACTTCCGGCTGCCATCTGTAGTATTGTATATATAAGTGATTGCCGAGCTGTCAATATTGTATGTGTCCCTTTCAAATCGCACTAATACTAAATAACTTCCGGCTGTCATCTGTAGTATTGTATATATAAGTGATTGCCGAGATGTCAATATTGTATGCGTCCCATTCAAATGGCACTAATACTGAAGAACTTCCGGCTGTCATCTGTAGTATTATATATATAAGTGATTTGCGATCTGACAATATTTATTAATTGTCCCATTGAAATCGCCTTAATAATGCTGTTCCAAACTGTTGTTTACGTATATGTTGTATTGTAGTATTGAGTGTTAAAGTTCCGAAAGGGGCGGTACAGTCGTGAATCTGTGATGTGTATGGTTGAATCTTCTAATGACATCATGATATTATTAACCTGCCTATGTAGTTCTGAAATCCTCATTGTGTTGTTGTATTTGACTACATTGTTATTGTGTGCTGAATAAAATCTAAATGTGTGCTTTGTGGTTGCGTGATGGGTGATGCGTGTTATGTACATGTACGTATATATTGTGTTTGTGTCCCACATATGCTGACTTCTATATAGCGGTCTGGCATTGTTGTTCCTTCCCATAAAGTGACATCTGTAATCTGGTGTAATGATGTTCTTGTTGTACGTAATTCCTAATGGTTTCTGGTGATGGAATCATGATGTTAAAAGTACAGTAAAATCCATATGTTGTGTTTTGTGATTCCTCAAGAGAATGTAATGTGTTTTTCCACCATCATTTGAATGCACATGTATGAGTGAATGTTAAAAGTAATGTATGTGCATCCATGAGTGATCATGTGTTAAGCCTATGTAGATATGCTGTTGCTGCAAGCATATGAGTTGAATAACTGAAATGCAATAATAAAGGTAAATGAGAATTGTTTCCCATTGTGTAGTGTTTGTGAATCCTGAAAAGTTGACATTATTTTTGTGTCCGTTTAAATGTAATATTTTTAAAACAAAAATGTTGTTACTAGTGATGTTGATTTGTAGTTGATGTAATATAAAAGTCTGAAAGAATTTAATGGTGTTGTGAATATTCAAACAGTAAAATCCATAAATCCACCATAGGGAAATAGTCATTTCTTGATCTATTTATCATAGCTGGGTCTAACGCATGAAATCATGTCTTTTCTAGCGCTGGTATTTGGAGTTTTTCTGTCTACGCTATTTGCGTGCGTTAGGGAAATGAGGGTTTCACGTGCACGAGCACGTCTTCCCAATAGAAGTCAATGGAGGCTCTAAAATTTGTTCTTGTTTTTTTTCTAAGACTGGTTTTCCTCGTAAAGTGAATGACGTCATGAGCTTGTGTGAAAAAGTAACTAAATCGTGTTCTTTTTGTAATAAATAAATATTTTGTGTATGTCATGTGGTGTATATTGTTTGTATGCATCGATGAGTGTATGTTTGTGATAATGTTATTAGTTAGATGTAGGTATATGAGGGTCTTTTCCCGTGTGTCAATGTAAGTCAATGGGAAAATGGATTTGTGTTGATTTTTTTCTAACACCCGAGATCTCGCAACTTTAATCCTTTGTATTTTTATGAAAAATTATTAAATATGAAAAATAAACATAGTGTAGTGTTTGTATGATTGTAAGTGTAGTTTGTGTAATATTTTTTTTTTGATTCGTGGATCTTTTTTTTGTCGGTATATGTTTACTACTGGGTCTGAGGTGTCAGTAGAAATGTGAGCGTTAGGTGTTTTTTGAGTGTCGGTAACTGAACTCTAAATACCGGAGTCCGTAAGAAACCCGCGTTAGGAGCCTCTAACGCTGGTTTTCACGGCTAAAGCCGAACTCCAAATCTAGGCCTAAGGGTTTATTTTATAGGTAAGTATTTAGTTTTAAATAGGAATAATTTATTTAATTATAGGAATATTTATTTAGATTAATTTAAATAATATTTAAGTTAGGGGGGTGTTAGGGTTAGACTTAGGTTTTGGGGTTAATTCTTTTAATATATTGGTGGCGGTGTAGGGGGGGTAGATTAGGGGTTAATCAATGTACTGTAGGTGGCGGAAGTGTAGGGGGGGCAGGATAGGGGTTAATAAATGTAATGTAGGTGGTGGCGGTGTAGGGGGGGCAGGATAGGGGTTAATAAATGTAATGTAGGTGGCGGCGGTGTAGGGGGGGCAGGGTAGGGGTTAATAAATGTAATGTAGGTGGCGGCGTGGTCCGGGTGCGGCGGTTTAGGGGTTAATCAATTAATTTATTTGCGGCGGGATCCAGGATCGGCAGGATAGGGGTTAATAGCTTTATGTAGGTGGCGGCGGTATAGGGGGCGGTAGATTAGGGGTTAATAGGTATAATGTAGGTGGCTGCAGGTCCAGGAGCGGCGGTTTAGGGTTCATATATTTATTTAGTTGTGGCGGGGTCTGGGAGCGGCGGTTTAGGGGTTTATAAGTATAAGTAGGTGGCGGCGGTGTAGGGGGGGGTAGATTAGAGGTTAATAGGTATAATGTAGGTGGCAGCGGGGTCTGGGAGCGGTGGTTTAGGGGTTAATATATTTATTATAGTTGCGGAGGGGTCCAGGAGCGGCAGTTTAGGGGGTAAAACAGTATAGTTTAGTGTGGGTGCTTAGTGACAGGCTAGCAAGAAAGCTGCGAAGAAGCCGATGAGCAGCGAGATCAATGACTGTCAGTTAACAACAGTCCGCTGCTCATCGCACCGTACTTGGTGCGCGGCTTCTTGACAGCTTTTTTGATAATTTTGGCGAATGTATTGAGGTCCGCTGCAGGGATGTTAGGCGAGCTTAGGCGAGCGTATTTGGCCGGCGAATGCAGGTAAATACGGAGCTTCATAACTAGAGGCCTAAGTATCCTAACCCAATGGAGAATGCAACGTCCACAGAGTAGACAAATAAATATCTGGGATGGATCATTTTTTCAATAATTCCAGGAAGATTATATCAGAAAACCAACCTCACAAAAGTATTTCAGTTGTCTCATAGTGGAAACTGTGGACTCTAAAACAGAAACCCTATTAATTAAAGGTACAATCTTATTAGTGTTATTGTTTAAAAAGATACATTATACCTTTATTACCCATTCCCCAGTTTTGCACGACCAACACTGTTATAAGAAAGGGACACTCAAGCAGGGGTGGACTGACAAGTTGGGCAATGCGGCCCTTGTCCGAGGGCCCGGCATCTTAGAGGGCTCGCCGCCACTGCAGACAGATTCATGCAGCATTAATTAAGGAAATTAAATATATATATATTTTTATTATGGCTGGCTTGGCTGCAACTTTCTGGGTTAGGTGCTCAAGTTTTTAGTGATGTCCAGTTCCTGAACAAATCATTCTTTTGAACTGGTTCTTTTCACTGAACTGTGCAAATCAGTTCACCAGACTGAACTGATTCGTTTGAAACAGTTCACTTTCTGAGTCTGCAACAGCACTGGTAATATGATCCTAGAGTGAGTTCTGCTAACTCCTCCTTTGCAATGAATCACACAGCAGAATTCCGATTATCCTAGCTTTGTGAAGGAATAATCTAGATTTTATTAAAGACACAGAGACAAATATTTTTGCATTACTTTCCTTTACTACTTGTGTGCAGCCTTTAAAGTACATCAATCACATAAAAAAATAAACTAATACAGAGAAAAAAGAGCCTACATAACTAGCCAATGAGAGTGCTAGGTTGGAGACCAGGGTAAACATTGACCAATCAGATGACCCATATTGACCATAAACAGCCCAATTAGCACCCCATTTTCCTCTTTCTTGCTTGATGCTCATAACAAAGAATCTTCCGAAAAAAACAGAAAAGTCCCAACAGTCCAATTAACAAACATACAATAAAGCAGAACCATAAAACTTGAATAAACTTGAGAGAATTTTGACTTGAAGAGAACTCAGGATTGGAGGATGATAATCCGTAGATCCATCTGTGTTTCTATGAGGTTGAAGAAGATTTGATTGAAGTAACAAATCCAGATTTAATTAGTGATGTTTGAGTAATTGGTAACTAAAATAAAATATATATCATTAGTATAAACAATTAACAAAATACAGGTTGGGAAAAAAGACAGAACATAGAGGTGGGAAAATATTCGTCTCTGTGTCTTTAATAAAATCTAGATTATTCCTTCACAAAGCTAGGATAATCGGATTTTTTATTACAAGACCAGAGACTTCATATTTTTGCAAGTTTAAAGCATTATTGAAAAAGATTTAGAGAGGCGTGTTGAATGGGTTTAAAGTAAAAATGTTTGAAAGTAGAATCAGAGGACCAGTCTGCAGCCTTCAAAATTTCTTGTAAATGAGCAGATTTTAAAAGGGCTTTAGAAGCGGCTGATCCTCTTACTAAATGAGTTGTGAATGCAAGATCAATTCCAGCCTCAGACATCACCCATTTAATCCACCTCACAATAGAAGTAGGAGAGACAGGAGCATGAGGAGGAGGAACAAGGGACAACAAAAGTTGATTGTTAGTAGAATCTCTAAAGGATGAAGTTTTAGCTTCATAAACTTTAAGACAGGACACAACACAGAGAAAAGGTTTGGCTGGAAAATAAGGATAAAAGATAGAAGAAGATAAAGTTTTAGTTCTACAGGAAATCAGAAAAGTGACACCTTCAGGAGAAAAGGATTTAGAGTTGAAATCAAGAGCCCAAACATCGGAAACTTTGCGAAAGGAGATAAGGCAAAGAAGGGTAGATAATTTAGCTGAAATCTGTTGTACGGAAAGAGAATCATTAGATGGCTAAGATTTAAAGAGAGAGAAAATTAAATCTACGTCCCAAAAGAAATTATGTTTTGGAGAAGGAGGTCTTTTTAGTCTAATATATTTTAGAAGACGACAAATTAGAGGATTCTTTCCAATAGGTAAATTATTAATAAAGTCATGTCTAGCAGAAATAGCAGATCTATAAAGATTAATAGTCCTATAAGTTAGACCAAGATCAAAGAGATGAGAGAGATAGTTAAGGAGTTGAGTTATAGGGGCTGAAAAGGGATCCAGACTCCTAACCATGCACCACCTAACCATGCACCAGCTAGACCATCTGGTCCATGTGGAAAGGTAAGATTTGTGGGTTCCTGGAATCCCACATGAGAGCTTTAGCTGATTCCGAAAGTTCGAGGAGATTTCTGAGTTCCCCGTAATTGACCAAGTTATCAACCTGAGGGATTGGTTGAGAATGAGATTGTGAGGGTTGTTTTCAGGGTCAAGTAGGAGATCTGGAAGAACAGGAAGGAGAAAAGGAGGTCTGAAGGACATCTCTAGAAGAAAAGGATACAAAGCTTGAGTTGGCCAAAGGGGAGTTATTAGAGATATAGATAGACAATTCATGCAAACAATTGAGATCGTCCGAGCTATCAGGGAAAAAGGAGGGAAAGCATAAGCTCCTTGATTCGGCCAAGTTTGTAAAAAGGCATCTATTGCCAATGCCTCGGGATCTGGACGCCAGCTGAAGTAAAGAGGGAGTTGGCAGTTGAGACGAGAAGCAAAAATGTCTATAGAAAAAGGAACAAGCAGAGTTTGAATAGAAAGGAAAACTTTCCTGTGAAGTCTCCAATAGCTGGAGTCTCTGTGAAAACGAGAACCCCAATCTGCAGCTGAATTGGAAAAACTTGGAATATACTCTGCCTTGATAGAGATATTCCTGTCTAGAAAAAGATGAATAAAGTCCTTGGTTATGTTGGACACATTCCTCGTTTTCGTGCCACCCAATCGATTGAGATATCTGACTGCTGAGATATTGTCCATCCGGAGAAGAATGGAAGCAGGAGCTAGAGATTTTACAAAGCTCTTTACCGCAAAAGATCCGGCCAAAAGTTCCAAACAGTTTATATGCAAATATTTTTCTTTTAAGGACCACTTTCCTCTGGTAATGGACGGACCGCAACAGGCTCCCCAACCTGACAGACTGACGGATTCTATAATTAAGTCTGGAGATTTCCCAAATATGGCTCTCCCATTCCAAGCTTCCATGTGGGAAAGCCACCATGAAAGCTCCTCTTTGGCTTCTGACGACAACAGAATGAGATGGGAATAAGAAAATCCTTTCTGAAGATAGATTTTCAATCTTTGAAGTTCACGATAATGAAGCAGGGCAGGAAAGATAGCCTGAATAGAGGATGAAAGTAACCCAACTATTCTGGCTATCTGTCTGACTGTGACAATTTTTTTTTTGGGGGGGATTGTAAAGAGAAAAAATTTTGGTTCATAAGAAGGATATCGTCTAGATAAATGATTAGACGAATTCCTCTGAGTCTCAGGAAGAGACCACCGGGTTGATAAGTTTCGTAAAAATCCAAGGGGTAGAGGACAAGCCAAAAGGAAGACAAGTGAAGTTCCAAATTGTGTCTTCCCATGAAAAAGTTAGATATTTCTAGTGTTCTGGATCTATTGGGACAGTGAGGTAAGCATCCGAAAGATCTAACCGGACAAGCCAATCGTTGTCTAGAAGGCAGTCTCTTAGACGATGAATACCTTCCAGTTTGAAGTGATTGAAAACCACATAAGCATTTAGGGATCTGAGATTTATAACAGGTCTGAATTGACCGTTTTTCTTTTTTACTAGAAATAGATTGCTGAAATAGGCCAGATGGGGATTTATACTTTGAGTAATTGATTCTTTTAAATGAAGATGTTTTATTTCTTTTTGAACTAGAACTTTGTCTCTCTTGGAAAAATGAATAGGATTCGGAAATAACATTTGGACAGGAGGACATTTTACCTGCAGGAGGACGAGATCTTGATCTCATGCATTGTCCTCTTTGATGCCATGGTCTGGCACGTGATGGGAAAAAATTGTATGAGGTACTGGCTTCATTGATGTATCTGGGAGATTGGAATTGAGGAGTGTAGTGTTGTTGAAAGTGAGGTCTGGAAAGATGTGAGGTACGGCCGGGAAAGCGACCTCTTCCTTTACCGGCCCTGTCAGAGAAATTCTGAGAGTATAGAATTTTTCCCATTGATCTTTTTACCTTATTAAGGGTTGAAAAAGTGTTAGCATAGAGGTTCAATTCTTTCAAAAAGGCATCGCCAAAAAGCAAACCATCCTTATTGGAATGTAGGGTCCATAGAGGACTCTCTTAAAACGGCCTCTTTGGACAATTCAAACTGTTTGGTAATTGGGCCAATAGTATCAAGAAGTTTATCTTGACAGTTCCTCCAAGATTTATCTAGACCCTTCTTTATTTTGTAACCAGGAGATCCAATAAATTTGAGAACCTTGGGGTCTATATCAGGGGTAACGTTGCTGCTTTTAGGAAGTAAGAGTCTAGGGCATTCCGCCCTCATATTATTTCTAGACCTTTTCTTTAAACTTTTCTTAAGCTGGAAATCCACAAAAGTGGCGATTTCCATGGGGGGAAACCACTCAGAAGACCGAGGGTGATGCAAAGTATATGCATTAAAGCAAGGATTACCTAAGGCATCAGTAAAATTATATTCATCCTCATCAAAATGTTTTGATTTTTTAGAGTGTTTTTTAAATTTTTTATTTTTCGGTTCAGAATCAGAGGAGGAATCTGAATCATAATTATTAGAAGTTGTATTATCTTAATCTTCAGAAAAAAAATCAGAATTAACAGAGGTAGAGGAATCTGAAAACTCATCTTTAAACATTACTTTGGATTTTTGTTTAGAAACTCCCTTTATATGCCCCTTGGGAGTAAGGGGTCATTTAGCGGATGTTTTACTTCCTTTGCCGCAAGGAATACTAGTTTCTGATAGCATTTGTTTAGATTTGCAAACAGGTTTTTTGCTTGCTTTAACAGCACTAGAAGGTGCCTTTCTTTTTAGTGTTTTTTTAGCAGAGGATTTTGAAATTAAAGATGTCATGTGAGACATTAATTTACCTAAGGAATTATCAATCATATTTTTAACTGATTGTTAAGTTAGGGGATAAGGGGTAGAATTATCTTGAGACATTTTAATAAATTATATATATAGGAATACACTTGAAAAAATAAAAATATATTTAAGATAAACTGAAAGACTTGAAAGAAAAAAAAAACACATTCATAAATTTAGAAATAAAATATAATAAATTGAAATAATAAAATGATAAATGATCATTTTAAAATTTCTCTGACAGGAACGGAAATATATAAATGAGAAAAAACTTTCCACCACCAGATGGCAGAAAACACCTAAAAATTACAAAAAGACAAAATAAATGGAGATTGAAACAAATCTAACTGTGAGGGAAAAACAAAACTGAAAGTAACCAAAAGTTTTACTTGAGACAATGAAGGAGGAGGTGCTGACAGGTCTCTCAGGCTCTCTGAGGGAAAAAGAAGGCGGGCTGTGATGTCACAAATGAACGCCCACAAAATGGCTACAGTCTCTGTGACCAGAAGAGAAAATGGAGACACAGAGATGCCAGGAAGTAAGAGGGAAGCAAGAGGGAAAAAATGGAGCAGCACCACAAGGAAAAAACTGCTGAACAGAGTGGTTATAGTACCAGAGAGAGTCTAATACTTAGGTAAACACTGTATGGGAAAAATAAAAAACGAAAATAGGAAAAAACTGAAAGAAATGAAGATAGAGAAAAGAAAAACAGTAAATAATAATTATAGAATAAAAGCAAAAAAGGGGAATAAGAAATAAAGATAAAATATTTAAATAATAAATAAAATAATAATACAATTTAATATAATAATATATTAATATCACTGAGAACAAATGCACATTTACCTTGTTGCTGAGCAGCAAAAGAAAGAGGAAAACGGGGTGCTCATTGGGCTGTTTATGGTCAATATGGGTCATCTGATTGGTCAATGTTTACCCTGGTCTCCAACCTAGCACTCTCATTGGCTAGTTATGTAGGCTCTTTTTTCTCTGTATTAGTTTAATTTTTTAAGTGATTTATGTACTTTAAAGGCTGCACACGAGTAGGAAAGTAAAGTAATGCAAAAATATGAAGTCTCTGGTCTTTTAATAAAATCATCCTCACTCTAGGATAATATTACCACTGCTATTGAATCAGTGAACTGTTAACTAACTCCTTTGCAATGAATCGTTCAGTTAAACAGTTCACTGATTCAAATATGTCACAGCAGTTCTCAATGAAATCCTGCCTTCAAGATGAGTATGTAGACAACTGGCATCCACAGCACCAATAAATGAGGAAAAAAGTTTTACAAACTTTATAGCTTTTATTCATTCATTTTCAGCTTATACAAAGCATTGGCACACCTGTATAAGCTGGAAATGGATGAATAAAAGCTATAAACTTTTTTCCTCATTTATTGGTGCTGTGGATGCCAGTTGTCTACATACTACAGAGAGGTGTTTGCAGTGGCCCTCTACCACGTGCATCAGGTGTGTGCTGTCTGTCATTTGTGAACTGCCTTCAAGATGAAGAGAGGGCTTGAGGTGGTCTTTAGGGGGTACACACTGGATATTTTTTCTATGTACATTCTTCTTTGGAAAATATTTTAGCCATTATCCCTTTATTTCTGAATAAATATATATGTATATGCCCACCCCAAGCCAGATTCAATATCCCATGTTTATATATATATTTGACGTTCATCCTCTAATCTGTGAAGTTATATATTTATATCTAAGATAACTTTTACTTAGCAACACAGCTACATATATATATATATATATATATATATATATATATATATATATATATATCTGTTACTAAGTAAAAGTTAGCATAGATATAGAGATATAAAGCTTGTAGTCCCTGCCCCTGGACACAGGATTCAGGAGTTGGACTGTCACACACTCACACAGTCAGGAATGAATCAGGAGGAAACGTATCGGCAATCGGAGCGTCCGTAAAGCTAGAAAATCTGCGGCTCTGCCTCATGTTCAGTAGGTGAACTGGTGAATCGGTTAATGAACCGGTTCAGTTAATCGAACCGTCCAAAATGAACCGATTCATCCAGAAGAACCGAACTTCCCATCGTTTTTGCGTTAAAGGGCTGTGGGTGTGAGTGGTGTACTGTGTCACTGTGGACAGTGTAAGCAGGAGGTAAGTCATGGCCTGGCAGGCAGAGGCAGCTGATACAGTGGCAGTGCAGCACCTGCAATATGTGGATCAAACATGGATGAATCCGATCCACATATTAATACCTCCAGGCTAGCTCCAGGCTACAGCTCCACCAACAGCACCCAGTTTTGACTGCGCAGCACGCAGTGTACTGAAATCAGAGGTGGCAGGATAGCGTGTGGTCACCTGGTGAGGCAGAAGCAGCAGCATCATCTGCATCTCTGACTCCCAGACAACTCCCAAATAGGTAAGTACTCAGTGCTGTGCTTGTTGTTTCAATTTTATAGTACAGGGCCATTTTTAAGGGGCTGGTGAAGTGGAAAATAAGGGGCCCAGGGAAAAAAAAGTTGCATTTACAACTCACTGCTGGCTCAATAAGGAAAACATTCATCCTCTTTAGTAATCCCAGTTTGCATTTTGTGCGCCTAATATATAATATTTCCAGTCACAAATCTGCATTTTAAATCAGCCGGTATGCGCAGTAAACTTAGCACAACCGACTTACAGGCCTTTGGGTGGGTCAAGCAGTGCACAAGTTTGTGTGGTCCAGTGTAGAGATGCTAAAGTGTGCACTGTAGTGCCGCAAAAATGGTGGGTGCAGTGAACCCAGTTAGGTGAGAGCGATCTTAAGCAGCACATGTGCCCTGTGTGCTCTTTCTAAAAGCCTGCGCTACTCAGTGAGTAATACAGCTTGGGCTTTTACAGAGAAGACAGGGCACGTGCTGCTTGAGGTCACTCTTCTCTAACTCAGTGCAGTAAGTAGCACTCCTTTACACCATCACTTCAATTGGAGTTCCTACAAGGTGAGGCTAGAGAAGGGGACCTTGTGCCGTATGCTGCCTCACTCAGTATAGCCCAGGGAAAATAAATAAAACAATTAAAAGGGCACGATGTAGCAGATGTAGCCATGCAGTTACTTATGGTTATAGCTAATGTTCATACTGGAAATCTTTCCTATCTCACACACGAGTGTCCGGCTCTCAGCTCTGAATTCAGTGGGGAGTGTGAAAGGTCTAAATAATAAGTTCAGCTGGCGGCCTTATGCCCTCCCTTTCTTGCTGTGGCTTTTACTACCATAGACATCGGAACCTTCACTAAAACAAATCCTGTGGCAGACAGTGCTGTGTCTTTAGTCCCCCCCCCCTTCACTACAGACATTGCACAGGATTCAGGTTCAGATAAGTGTGCAGAACTGGTGATTGTGTTGCTGCTCTGTTTCAAACGTTTGCATTTTAGAGGATTTCTTTTGTGTTTTTACTTCACTTAACTATTTCACAATTAACCCCATGGACATGCTGTAAATCAGAGTCCCTACCTAAACCTTTTTTTTCTTGTGCTACATTATTTCCCTTTAACTCCTACATGGAAAGCAGCAGCATATGATAAAAATCTTCTGGATTTTCCCCAATTTGTGTGTCTGTGTGTAGTCACTGAACGGTTTGATTCATATGTGTGTGTGTGTGTGAATATATATAAAATCTTATAGATGTATGAGCTGTATATATAGTTGTTCACTGTTCATTTCAACTTTGTCTGAGGAAGGGGTGAATACCTCGAAACATCATGCGAGTAAAACACTTTTTGTTTTCAAAACCAGAGAGTGCTATTTTTCTTGAAAGCCTATATATTTATATATAGACAAAGACAAAGACAAGTGTGGGATCCAGCACACACCTCCTTAGCATACAGCAACAGGGGTGCAAGTCAAATACAATAGATACAAAAACGTATTCAAAGGACCAGCACTCTCCGTTATTTATCAGAAAACCATTTAATGGTTTTCTGATAAATAACGGAGAGTGCTGGTCCTTTGAAGAGGTGTATATATATATATATATATATATATATGTGTGTGTGTGTGTGTGTGTGTGTGTGTGGACTGTGGGGAATGCAAGTGATAACTGATTGCAGAGCTAAGCTAGCACGCAATTTATATTGTATATTTTTAACATAACATTTTAATGGAGTGAAGATGTCATACTGTGCCCTTGCATTGTTTTTGCCGCTGGTACAAAAGCTGCCAGTCCTCAAAGCAGGCACATTATATCTTTATGGAGGTTTTAGCCATTGTTTGGAGAAGAATAAATGTAATTGTGTGTATTATAATTATCCAAACAAGAACCAACAAGCCAGCCAACAATTGTTTAGTATGATTTATTATTGTGCATTCTGGTGTCTGTAACTGTTACTGTGTCATAAAAGTTGTTTGATTAGAGTGTTTGTTTACAATCTATATATAGGTTTGCAAAAACAATTTTATTTTTAAGTTGGTACTACATTTTGATATTTTTTATGATGCACAAAATGCCTGCTCTCTATAATTAATGTACACACCTTCCATGCAGTCATTGAGTGCCAGTGATGTCACATTTAAAAGGACAGTAAACACATAAATGTCTTGTAAGTACAAGGTGTTAAAGGGACATTCCAGTCAAAATTAGAATCCACATGGTTGCATTTCAGTTTTGAATAGAGGAATTTTTGTAATATAAATGTATTATCAAAAATGCTTCTAATAAAAGCTATAGCTGTTTCAAAAGTGTATTTAAGTATGCACCGTGCACCAGCATTTTAAACACAACTCTTGCTCAGAGAACCTAATGTGCTTGTACTATCTGGTAATGACTCAGTTTGTTAATTGCTGACATTATACATGAAGTCCCACAGGTGCTCTGAGCAACTGCAGTATTTATTGGGGTAATAGGATGAGGGGCAGAGGAGTTAAGTAGGTGGAGCAAAAAGGGGGTGGGGGGCCCCGCCACACTTTTTCCCCGAGGTCCTGGTTGGTCTCAGTCCGCCCCTGCACTTAAGTCAAAATTAAACTTTCATGATTCAGATAGAGCAGCAATTTCAAAAAGCTTTCCAATTTACTTCCATTAACAAAATGTGCACAGTCTTTTTATATTTACACTTTTTTAGTTACCAGCTCTTATGAGCATGTGCAACAATTGATAGACTATACAGTGGGGCAAAAAAGTATTTAGTCAGCCACCAATTGTGCAAGTTCTCCCACTTAAGAAGATGAGAGAGGCCTGTAATTTTCATCATAGGTATACCTCAACTATGAGAGACAAAATGTGGAAACAAATCCAGACAATCACGTTGTCTGATTTGGAAAGAATTTATTTGCAAATTATGGTGGAAAATAAATATTTGGTCACCTACAAACAAGCAAGATTTCTGGCTCTCACAGACCTGTATCTTCTTCTTTAAGAGGCTCCTCTGTCCTCCACTCATTACCTGTATTAATGGCACCTGTTTGAACTTGTTATCAGTATAAAAGACACCTGTCCACAACCTCAAACAGTCGCACTCCAAATTCCACTATGGTGAAGACCAAAGAGCTGTCGAAGGACACCAGAAACAAATTTGTAGACCTGCACCAGGCTGGGTAGACTGAATATGCAATAGGCAAGCAGCTTGGTGTGAAGAAATCAACTGTGGGAGCAATAATTATAAAATGGAAGACATACAAGACCACTGATAATCTCCCTCAATATGGGTCTCCACGCAAGATCTCACCCCGTGGGGTCAAAATGATCACAAGAACGGTGAGCAAACATCCCAGAACCACACGGGGGGACCTAGTGAATGACCTGCAGAGAGCTGGGGTCAACGTAACAAAGGCTACCATCAGTAACACACTACGCCGCCAGGGACTCACATCCTGCAGTGCCAGACGTGTCCCCCTGCTTAAGCCAGAAGCGGATTGGGAGAATGTCATATGGTCAGATGAAACCAAAGTAGAACTGTTTGGTAGAAACACAGCTCGTCGTGTTTGGAGGAGAGAGAATGCTGAGTTACAACCAAAGAACACCATACCTACTGTGAAGCATGGGGGTGGCAACATCATGCTTTGGGGCTGTTTCTCTGCAAAGGGAACAGGATGACTGATCCGTGTACATGAAAGAATGAATGGGGCCATGTATCGTGAGATTTTGAGTGCAAACCTCCTTCCATCAGCAAGGGCATTGAAGATGAAACGTGGCTGGGTCTTTCAGCATGACAATGATCCCAAACACACCGCCCAGGCAATGAAGGAGTGGCTTTTCAGGGTCCTGGAGTGGCCTAGCCAGTCTCCAGATCTCAACCCCATAGAAAACATTTGGAGGGAGTTGAAAGTCTGTGTTGCCCATTGACAGCCCCAAAACATCACTACTCTACAGGTGATCTGCATGCAGGAATGGGCCAACATACCAGCAACAGTGTGTGACAACCTTGTGAAGACTTACAGAAAATGTTTGACCTCTGTCATTGCCAACAAAGGATATAACAAAGTATTGAGATTAACTTTTGATATTGACCAAATACTTATTTTCCACCATAATATGCAAAGAAATTATTTCCAAATCAGACAATGTGATTGTCCGGATTTGTTTCCACATTTTGTCTCTCATAGTTGAGGTATACCTATGATGAAAATTACAGGCCTCTCTCATCTTCTTAAGTGGGAGAACTTGCACAATTGGTGGCTGACTAAATACGTTTTTGCCCCACTGTACGTATATGCATTTGTAATTGGCTGATGGCTGTCACATGATACAGAATGAGTGGAAATAGATATAATTTATAATTTGTCAGAAAAAAATCTACTACTCATTTAAAGTTCAGACTAAATGTTATAGCACTGTATTTTTATCATGTATTTGTCAATTATGCAAATCTACTGTATTTATTTATCCTGTAATACTCTGTGATTACCTTGTATCTAAGCCTCTGCAGACTGCCCCCTTATCTCAGTTCTTAAGACAGACATGCATTTTAGACAATCAGTGCTGACTTATAAATAACTTCACATAAGTGAGCACAATG
Source organism: Bombina bombina (assembly GCF_027579735.1). Taxonomy (NCBI): domain Eukaryota; kingdom Metazoa; phylum Chordata; class Amphibia; order Anura; family Bombinatoridae; genus Bombina; species Bombina bombina. The sequence continues at coordinate 230,489,265 of NC_069507.1, read as the reverse complement.
TTATCTATATGGCACACATGAACTGTCTAGCTCTGACAAACTGTCAAAATGTACTGAGATAATAGGCAGCCTTCAACAGCTTAGAAATCAGTACATGAGCCTACCTAGGGTTAGCTTTCAACAAAGAATACCAAGAGAACAAAGCAAATGTGATGATAAAAGTTGAAAAGTTGTTTAACATTGCATGCCCTATCTGCATCATGAAAGTTTAAAGGGATATTCCAGCAAAAATTGGAAACCACATGGGTGCATTTCAGTATTGAACAGAAGCATTTTTGTAATATACATGCATTAGCAAATATGCTTCTAATAAAAGCTATAACTTTTTAAAGGTGTTTTTAAGTATGTACCGTGCACCAGCATTTTAAACACAACACTTGCTCAGAGAGCCTAAGGTGCTTGTACCATTTGGTAATGACTCAATGTGTTAATTGCTGACATGATACAAGCCCCACTGATGATCTGAGCAGCTGTATTTTTAAAAATGTGAGTGCACTGAGAATATCTAGTTATGCTTCACATGCACGTGCAGAGAAAAATATCAACACTAAAACAGTGATAGCTTTTACTAGAAGGATTTTTGCAAATACGTGTATATTGCAAAGATTTTTCTATTCAAAGATGTAATAAATCTATGTGCATTTAAATTTTGACTGGAATGTCCCTTTAATTTTGACTTTACTGTCTCTTTAATTTGTTGTGAGCACTAGTTAATTATGCTTCATCTAACATCCAGCCTATGGGGCCTATTTAACAAAGGTCTGTCGGACCTGATCTGACACTGCGGATCAGATCCGACAGACCTCGCTGAATGTGGAGAGCAGTATACTCTCCGTATTCAGCATTGCACCAGCAGCTCTTGTGAGATTCTCGGCCGCCAGCAGGGGGTGTCAATCAACCCGATCGTACTAGCTCGGGTTGAATTGCAGCGATGTCTGTCCGCCTGCTCAGAGCAGGCGGACAGGTTATGGAGCAGCGGTCTCGACGTTGAATTATGGACTAGGACCTTTATCATTGGTGTTTTCCATCCTTTAATCTCCAATCATTTTGTATTTTTTGACTTCTCAACAATTTATCCTGGGTAGTTAGATGAAGGCTCTGAAAAGGCTTCATATTTGGTGTATTGCAAGAAATGCAGGCTTGCTGTTTGCTGATCATTATGCCTGAGGCAAGAGGACAAATACTGGTAGCCTCTAATTTTTTTGTCACACCATGTTTAATTTGGTTTAAAAAGAGTATTTCAAACCTTCCATAGTTAGGTGGTCATTTTAAAGGTATTTATACTAAAATAAAACTATGTCTTGATGTGACAGTTTATCTACTGTTAAGATATCAGTATAAAGCTTGTATTACTAATTATCTTATCAAATAATGATCTAAAAATCTAAAGATACAGTATATAGGCTGATGTCATCATGCACCCTACAGTACATATGATCTTTTTAAGCATTTCATTATATTTCAGTTATCGTTTTCTAACCACAAAAATATGTTTTAAATTATGTTCTATTTCTTCACTTTTCAAGGTTGGAGATACAAGGGCCTCTAGTTATCAACCGCAAATACGCTGTAATTTCGCAGCGTATTTGTGGCGAGGCTGATTCGCCTTAGTTATCAAGCCCTACTTAAGAAGAAAAATGGAGAGGGCGCCACATAGCGTGATATTGCTTTAAAAAGGATAATAAAACAAGCAGAAAGGTAATGCGCTTACCGGAGACCGTGGTACTGTGCTGTGACCAGTACTACTGAGCCTGCTAGCACTTAAGTCAGTGGCTAGTACACTGTCAGATCTGATTCCTCCCGGGGCTTTATCCTGGGGCCAAGGAATGGTACTGTGAGCGTTTCTATGTCCAGCAACTGAGGTGTGTTGCTCAATGCGATTTGAAACAGAAATAAAGTGAACAACTTCCCAAGTTTAAAAGATTTCCAATCAGCTTTATTATAACGCGTTATAATAAAGCTGATTGGAAATCTTTTAAACTTGGGAAGTTGTTCACTTTATTTCTGTTTCAAATCGCATTGAGCAACACACCTCAGTTGCTGGACATAGAAACGCTCACAGTACCATTCCTTGGCCCCAGGATAAAGCCCCGGGAGGAATCAGATCTGACAGTGTACTAGCCACTGACTTAAGTGCTAGCAGGCTCAGTAGTACTGGTCACAGCACAGTACCACGGTCTCCGGTAAGCGCATTACCTTTCTGCTTGTTTTATTATCCTTTTTAAAGCAATATCACGCTATGTGGCGCCCTCTCCATTTTTCTTCTTAAACAGTGCCATCCCTGCTCTCTGGGAACAAGAGGAGCTGCCTATACAGGAACTTTTGGATTAAAAAGCCCACCAGACCGATATAGGACTGCAATCATCTCTTCTTAAACTCGTTATTTGAGTGAGACACACTTGGCGAGAACGGAGTAACTATTTTGTGGGACTTGTCATTATTGTTTGGGTTTTATATGTATTTTGCATTTTATATTATCTTTATTATATTATCTATAGTAGCGCGCCTTCGTATCTCCCAGTGAGATACTACACCTATCAAGCCCTACTGCCCGGCAAAAGTAGAATCTAGTGACGTAAGCTTTGATCCATTGGACTCAGTCCGACACAGTTCGATGCTTACGTCACTACAGATGTTCCGAACGCAAGTTCGGCACAATCCGACTACTTTTGGTAGTTATCAAACTACTACCAGGTACGCTCACCACCATTCCGGGCCAGCGTACATGGATTTCAATCCGCCGCCCTGGAGGCGGCGGATCCCATAGGAATCAATCGGAGTCTGACCATAGCGAAAGCTCATGTTCGCTGCTGCCCAATATCCCATTGATTCCTATGGGAAATGTCTACACCTAACACCCTAACATGTACCCCGAGTCTAAACACCCTTAATCTGCCCCCCCCCTACCCTGCCGCAACTAAATAAAGTTATTACCCCCTAAACCGCCGCTCCCGGACCCCGCCACAACCTACATTATACATATTAACCCCTAATCTGCCGCCCCCTATACCGCCGCCACCTATATTAAACTTATTAACCCCTATCCTGCCCCCCCTATACCGCCGCCACCTATATTAAAATTATTAACCCCTAAACCTAAGTCTAACACTAACACCCCCCTAACTTAAATATTATTTTATAAATCTAAATAAAAATTACTATTATTAACTAAATTATTCCTATTTAAAACTAAATACTTACCTATAAAATAAAACCTAATATAGCTACAATATAACTAATAATTATATTGTAGCTATTTTAGGATTTATTTTTATTTTACAGGTAACTTTGTATTTATTTTAACTAGGTACAATAGTTATTAAATAGTTATTAACTATTTAATAACTACCTAGCTAAAAGAAATACAAAATTACCTGTAAAATAAAAACTAACCTAAGTTACAATTACACCTAACACTACACTATAATTAAATAAATTATTCCTATTTAAAACTAAGTACTTACCTGTAAAATAAACCCTAAGATAGCTACAATGAGGGGTAGTTTTTAAGCCGTCTACTTTACCTGCCTTCGCCGGTCCAATACGCCCGCCTAAGCTCGCCTCACAGCGCCGCCGCGGACCTGAATATGTTCGCCTAAGTTATCAAAAAAGCTGTCAAAAAGCCGCGCACCAAGTACGGGGCGATGAGCAGTGGACTGTGATAGTTATCACACATCCGATTTCGCTGCTCTTCGGCTTTTTGACAGCTTTATTGACAAGCTGTCACTAAGCACCCACACTAACTACACTGTTCTACCCCCTATACCGATGCCCCCGGAGCCCCCCGCAACTAAATAAAGTTACTAACCCCTAAACCGCCGCTCCTAGACCCCGCCGCAACTCTTATAAATGTATTAACCCCTAAACCGCTGCTCCCGGAGCCCACCGCCACCTACATTATACCTAGTAACCCCTATCCTGCCCCCCCTATACCATCGCCACCTATAATAAAGTTATTAACCCCTATCCTGCGGATCCCGGACCTCGCCGCAACTAAATAAATAGTTTAACCCCTAAACCGCCGCTCCTGGACCCCGCCGCAACCTATATTAAACTAATTAACCCCTAATCTGCCCCCCCTACACCGTCGCCACCTATAATAAATTTAATAACCCCTATCCTGCCAATCCCGGACCTCGCCGCAACTAAATAAATAGTTTAACCCCTAAACCGCCACTCCCGGACCCCGCCGCAACCTATCTTAAATGTATTAATCCCTAATCTGCCCCCCCTACACCGTTGCCACCTATAATAAGTTTATTAACCCCTATTCTGCCCCCCCTACACCGTCGCCACCAATAATAAGTTTATTAACCCCTATCCTGCCCCCCCTACACCGCCACCACTGTAATACAATTATTAACCCCTAAACCTAAGTCTAACACTAACCCTAACACCCCCCTAACTTAAATATTAATTAAATAAATCTAAATAATATTTCTCTTATTAACTAAGTTAATCCTATTTAAAACTAAATACTTACCTTTAAAATAAACCCTAATATAGCTACAATATAAATAATAATTATATTGTAGCTATCTTAGGATTTATTTTTATTTTACAGCCAACTTTCAATTTATTTTAACTAGGTACAATAGTTATTAAATAGTTATTAACTATGTAATAGCTACCTAGTTAAAATAAATAGAAATTAACCTATGAAATAAAAACTAACCTAAGTTACAATTACACCTAACACTACACTATACTTAAATAAATTATTCCTATTTAAAACTAAATACTTACCTGTAAAATAAACCCTAAGATAGCTACAATATAATTAATAATTACATTGTAGCTATTTTAGGATTTATATTTATTTTACAGGTAACTTTGTATTTATTTTAGCTAGTTAGAATAGTTATTAAATAGTTATTAACTATTTAATAACTACCTAGCTAAAAGAAATACAAAATTACCTGTAAAATAAATCCTAACCTAAGTTACAATTAAACACTATCATTAAATTAATTAAATAAATTACCTACAAATAACTACAATTAAATACAATTAAATAAACTAACTAAAGTACAAAACATAAAAAATAAACTAAGTTACAAAAAATAAAAAAAATAAGTTACAAACATTTAAAAAATATTACAACAATTTTAAGGTACTTACACCTAATCTAAGCCCCCTAATAAAATAACAAAGCCCCCCAAAATAAAAAAAATGCCCTACCCTATTCTAAATTAAAAAAAGTTCAAAGCTCTTTTACCTTACCAGCCCTTAAAAGGGCCTTTTGCAGGGCATGCCCCAAAGAATTCTGCTTTCAATCCGATTGGCTGATCCAATCATCCAATCAGATTGAGCTTGCATTCTATTGGCTGATCAGAACAGCCAATAGAATGCGAGCTCAATCTAATTGGCTGATTGGATCAGCCAATCGGATTGAACTTCAATCCGATTGGCTGATTGGATCAGCCAATAGGATTGAACTTGAATTTGATTGGCTGATTCAATCAGCCAATCAGATTTTTCCTACCTTAATTCCGATTGTCTGATAGAATCCTATCAGCCAATCGGAATTCGAGGGACGCCATCTTGGATAACGTCACTTAAAGGAACCTTCATTCATCGGAAGAGGATGTTCCGCGCCGGAGGTCTTGAAGAAGGAGCCGCTCCTCGTCGGATGGATGAAGATAGAAGATGCCGCTTGGATGAAGATGTCTGCCGGTCCGGATGTCCTCTTCTGCCCGGATAGGATGAAGACTTCTGCCGGTCCGGATGTCCTCTTCTGCCCGGATAGGATGAAGATCTTCTGCCGGTCTGGATGTCCTCTTCTGCCCCATCAGATGAAGACTTCGGCCCAACTGGGTGAAGACTACTCAAGGTAGGGAGATCTTCAGGGGGCTAGTGTTAGGTTTTTTTAAGGGGGGTTTGGGTGGGTTAGAGTAGGGGTGTGTGGGTGGTGGATTTTAATATTGGGGGGGTTGTATTTTTTTTACAGGTAAAAGAGCTGATTATTTTGGGGCAATGCCCCGCAAAAAGCCCTTTTAAGGGCTAGTAAAAGAGCTGATTACTTTGTAATGTAGAATAGGGTAGGGTCTTTTTTTTGTGTTTTATTATTATTTTATTAGTGGGCTTAGATTAGGTGTAATTAGTTTAAAATTCTTGTAATATTTTTTTAATTTCTGTAATTTAGTGTTTGTTTTTTGTAATTTAGTTTAGCTTATTTAATTGTATTTAATTGTAGGTATTTGTAGCTAATTTATTTAATTAATTTAATGATAGTGTAGTGTTAGTTTTAATTGTAACTTAGGTTAGGATTTATTTTACAGGTAATTTTGTATTTCTTTTAGCTAGGTAGTTATTAAATAGTTAATAACTATTTAATAACTATTGTACCTAGTTAAAATAAATACAAAGTTACCTGTAAACTAAAAATAAATCCTAAAATAGCTACAATGTAATTATAAATTACATTGTAGCTATCTTAGGGTTTATTTTATAGGTACGTATTTAGTTTTAAATAGGATTAATTTAGTTAAAGGGCCACTGTAAGTAAATATTTTCTATGCCTGTTACTAACTAACTACCCCAAATACGCTTTTTATCAATAGCATTTCATTAACATATCTCTACCGTATATCAGAAATCTTGTCTGCAAATTTAATTGTTTTCCAAACCCACTTCGTGGGTATCCTTTGCTCTGTACCAATCAGTTTACAATACCTAGGTTTCAAAATGGCGCTTTAAACACAAAGTTATTGGTTTAAGTATTTTGAACATGCAGTGCTGAAAATAGTGGGCAGGATAACGTGACATCATCGGCGAATAAAAGATATAACTTTTAGAACGTTATGAAACTTTGTTTTGGAGAAAATATAGGTCAGTAGGTTTTAATTAATGTTTATTAACTTTAATATGTTAGTTGTTTAGCTTAAAAATTATAACAGAAAGTAATCCTTTAATAAGAGTAATATTATTTAGATTTATTTAATTAATATTTAAGTTAGGGGGGTGTTAGGGTTAGTGTTAGACTTAGGATTAGGGGTTAATAATTTTATTATAGTGGCGGCAGTGTAGCGGGGGCAGGATAGGGGTTAATAAATGTATTATAGGTGGCGGCGGTATAGGGGGGGCAGGATAGGGGTTAATAGGTATTATGTAGGTGGCGGCGGGGTCCAGGAGCGGCGGTTTAGGGGTTAAACAATTTATTTAGTTGCGGCAGGGTCCAGGATCGGCAGGATAGGGGTTAATAAGTTTATGTAGGTGGCGGTGGTATAGGGGGCGTCAGATTAGGGGTTAATAGGTATAATGTAGGTGGCGGCAGGGTCCGGGTGCGGCGGTTTAGGGGTTAATATATTTATTATAGTTGCGGCGAGGTCTAGGAGCGGCGGTTTAGGGGTTAATAACTTTATTTAGTTGCAGGGGGCTCCGGGGGTGCCGGTAAAGGGGGTAGAACAGTATAGTATAGTGTGAGTGCTTAGTGACAGGGGTATCAATAAAGCTGTAAAAAAAACGAAGAGCAGCGAGATTGATGAGTGATAACTATCACAGTCCGCTGCTCATCGCCCCGTGGCGGTGATGTGAGGCGAGCTTAGGCGAGCGTATTGGGCCAGCGAATGCAGGTAAGTAGACAGCTTCATAACTAGAGGCCAAGGTATCTGTTGAAATTTCTGGTCTATTAAACGTCCAGGCATATTTCACTGTTGCTCTATATGGGACAAAAGGAAACACTCGGCAATATGAAATTTACAAGTAGGTGAAACCAAGGAATATCTATAGAGCTTTTCTTTTATAACATTTTAAACTTAATCATGAAATCTACATAAAAGCAGTGTCACTATTGCTGACATTTGTCGATCATGTCCATCCGCACATTGATAATTTGGCCCCTTGATGCTCAAAACCTATCCTCTCAGGTGAGATGATCTAAAATGATCCTCTAGCACAGGGCCGGACTGGGAAATCAGACTGGCCCTGGAAATTTGCATAGATCGGCCCAACCCCATCCCCTCCAACCTAGCCACGACCCCTCCAAGCCAGCCAACTACGCTCTAGCTGGTTTTCCCTTCAACTCATATAGATATAAATCATTGATCATCCAAGGCAGCAATAAGCAATTCAATCAGTATTTAACAGTATTAAACTTGATTCAGATAAAGCATGTCTTTTCAAGACACTTTTTAAACTCACTTCTATTATCAAGTTTACTTTGTTCTTTTGGTGTCCTTTGTTAAAAAACATATGTATATATCCTTATAAGCAATGCACTACTGGGAGCTAACCGGTGACTACACTCATTTGTACTTATCATTAGCTCACTAGATGCATTCAGCTTAGCTACCAGTAGTACATTCTATTGCCTGGAGCTTATTTTAGTGTTTAGTTGCTTTGCAGAAGTTATACACAAAATACAAAATTCAAAAGCCTATTTAGAGCATTTTCTTTTTGTATTTTATGCTCCTTGAAGACTCACTCTACACATAAAAACGGTAGTCCAAAATATAATTGTGTATGGAATATATATACATCCTATTGACTTGGTTGAACTATAGTTTGCAAAAGTGTGCCCAGTTACATCCAGTCAATGTAATCTAATTTGGTATTCCATGCATGAAACATTAAGAATAGAAAGGTAATCTCTTCTTATAAATGATAAATAAATTATTCTCTATTAAACCCAAATTAGACAGTATTCAAACATTCGCCTTCAAACATGCGCAGCATACACTTATACGTGCTGCTGACACATATACTACACAGCAAACACACACAACATAAAGACACTACATAGCATACACATACATGCAGATACACAACATACACATACATACATACAGACACACACCACATACACAGCATACACATGCTTGTAGACACACTACATACACAGCATACACATACATGCAGACACACCATATACACAGCATACACATACATGCAGACACACTATATACACATGCATACAGATGCACACCACAACATACACATACATGCAGACACATAACATACACAGCATACACATACATGCAGACACACAACATACACATGCATACATGCAGACACACTATATACACATGCATACAGACGCACACCACAACATACACAATCAAACATACACATACAAAGTGACACACACCACATACACATGCATGAAGATACACAACATACACATACATACATACAGACACACACCACATACACAGCATACACATACATGCGGATACACAACATACACATGTGAACATGCAGACACATTATATACACAGCATACACATACATGCAGATACACAACATACACATGCGTACATCAGTGACGTGCAGTGACGTCAGAGACTGGTGAGGCAGTGGCTAGGATACACCTTCATTCTTTAGATATCCTTTGTTGAAGAAATAGCAATGCACATGGGTGAGCCAATCACATGAGGTATCTATGTGCAGCCACCACTCAGCAGCTACTGAGCATATTTAGATATGATTTTCAACAAAGGACATCAAAAGAATGAAGAAAATTAGATATTAAATGTAAATTGGAAAGTTGTTTAAATTTGCATATGGGTTTCATATGGGTTTCATGTCCCTTTAAATAATGTCTTGGAAAACTGGTCAACTTAGTAAACATCTGATTTTAGTCTAAAGGATTGCAACAGAAACTCTTGCCAGATAACACAAGGCTTGCTCTGATTATGAGATCTAGAAATCCATGCCCATTAAAATATGTTTAAAACATACTTTTTACTTTAAAGGGACATGCCACCCACATTTTTTCTTTTATGATTTATAAAGAGAATGCAATTTTAAACATCTTTCTAATTTACTTATATTATCTAATTTGTTGTATTCTCTTGATATTCTTTGATGAAAAGCATATCTAGATATGCTCACTAGCTGCTGATTGGTTGCTGCACATAGAAGCCTCGTGTGATTGGCTCACCATGTGCATTGCTTTTTCTTCAACTAAGGATATTTAAAAAATGAAGCAAAATAAATAATGGAAGTAAATTGTAATGCTGTTTAAATTTATATTCTCTATCTGAATCATGAAAGAAATATTTTGGGTTTAGTGGCCCTTTAATGCTGTAAATTATGCTTATAGATTCTTTCATTACATAAGGGATGAGAGTCAGAGGGGGAGGAAGAGAGACAGAGAGAGAAAGAGACCATGGGAGATAACAACACATAAGGAGAGAGATGGATAGAGAGAGAGACACACACACAAGGGGGGGGGGGGAGAGGGACCACTGCATTTTAAAGTAATAAAACAGCAGAGCTACAGAGAGTTCAGAAAGTAAGACTATACATTAGTACAGAGGCAAGCTGCTAAGTTAGTGGGTGTAAAGTTTGAGTAAACAAAATACAAAAACGACCCTGCTGTAAAAGAGTAAACAAACACTAAACCACATTCATTAAATTATCATTTTCACTAACAGAATCCTTTTCAGTAAAATCTTACTTCAATAAGATGTGGCTAAAACAGTGTTCTCTATGCCTCTCCCTTTCCTGCTCTGTAAGGATTCAGGAAGTGACAGTGGCACATTCCAATGCACTTAGAGGGGAAGAACAGAACTCTCTTTTTCACTTTAGCAAAGCTAGCAGGTTCACAGGACAGCAACAAAATATATGAAAGTTGTTTTTTTTCCGTTTTTTGTTTTGTTTTATATGATTTAACATCCAGCCCCAACCCTAAGTTCCACTTACTAATGCCTCTCGCTGGATTGGTTCAGCCCAAATAGGACTGCCTCAAATAAGCAGTTAATGGGCCATGCAATGATCTTAACCACTTGCATCCAGTAGATGGCGCAGCATGTTGTGTAATGGTGGGCAGACCTGCTTGTGCCTCTTCATTGCACAACATATAGCTGTGAGAGAAAAAAATTCTGGGGAAAAAAAATACAATTTTTTTTTTAAAGCCAATAAAAAAAAAATATTTTTGCCCATATGAGAGGTGAAGCACTGCCTCACCTGCCTCTAGTGACTGCACATCACTGGCGTACATGCAGACACACTATATACACATGCATACAGACGCACACCACAACATACACATACATACATACAGACACACACCACATACACAGCATACACATACATGCAGACACACCATATACACAGCATACACATACATGCGGATACACAACATACACATGTGAACATGCAGACACATTATATACACAGCATACACATACATGCAGATACACAACATACACATGCGTACATGCAGACACACTATATACACAGCATACACATACATGCAGATACACAACATACACATGCGTACATGCAGACACACTATATACACATGCATACAGACGCACACCACAACATACACAATCAAACATACACATACAAAGCGACACACACCACATACACATACATGCAGGCACTAGACATACACACACCACATACACATACATGCAGGCACTAAACATACACACACCACATGACCCCTTAAAACTAAAACTTTCAGAGTATAGGATTATTTAATATGCTAATTAACATAGATGCATAGTCTAAAAATATGAATTTTTTTTTTTTTTTTTTTTTTTAAATATTGTAATTTTTATTAAGGTTGTAATTACACAAACAAACATCTTACATTTCAAACTGAACAGAAATCTGAAGCGCATCAATAATACATACTCAAGAATGGACACAATCTTAATATAAGCATGTACAGCTGAGATGTATTGGTAGATTAGAGAAACCTTATTTTTTAAATTTGATATTAAAGATATCCCTTAATAAATGTAATCATTGCAATAGATAAATAATTTCCCCATATGAAAGTATATCAGTCACTCTTGGACTGTTGATAGCTGATCAAAGTTAGATAGGGGAGTAACAGGGATCACGAATATAAGGACCACTTGTGGGCCCATTAATTACTAACTTATGAAACATATTCTTTTGGTCAATATATAGAAACCTATAAGAATATAATAGGGAGGATGCTTGCCTAAAATGGCATACTGCTTGAGATGATATATATGCAGTTAATTTGATACTATTCCAAGTATTGAATAGAGGGACAACAATGCAAGACACTAGACAGCTATAGCTATAAACACTCAGGCCTAGATTTAGAGTTCGGCGTTATCCGTAAAAACCAGCGTTAGAGGCTCCTAACGCGGGTTTCTTACGCACTCCGGTATTTAGAGTTTATTTACCGCCACTCAAAATACACCTAACGCTCACCTTTCTACCGCCACCTCAGACCCAGTAGTAAACATATACCGCAAAAAAAAACATCCACGAATCACAAAACAAATATTACACAAAGTACACTTACACTCATACAAACACAACACTATCTTTATTTTTCTTATTTATTTTTTTTTCCTTAAAATACAAAGGATTAAAGTTGCGAGATCTCGGGTGTTTGAAAAAAATCCACACAAATCCATTTTCCCATTGACTTACATAGACACACGGGAAAAGACCCTCATATACCTACATCTAACTAATAACATTATCACAAACATACACTCATCGATGCATACAAACAATATACACCACATGACATACACAAAATATTTATTTATTACAAAAAGAACACGATTTAGCGACTTTTTCACACAAGATCATGACGTCACTCACTTTACGAGGAAAACCAGTCTTAGAAAAAAAAAATAGAAATCTTTGGAGCCTCCATTGACTTCTATTGGGAAGACGTGCTCGTGCACGCGAAACCCTCATTTCCCTAACGCACGCAAATAGCGTAGACTGAAAAACTCCAAATACCAGCGCTAGAAAATACATGATTTCATGCGTTAGACCTAGCGATGATAAATAGATCAAGAAATGACTATTTCCCTATGGTGGACTTATGGTTTTTAATATTAAATATTCACCACACCATCAATATTTTTAACACTTTTAGATTACATCAACTACAAATCCCCATCACTAGTAACACATTATTATTTCAATAAAATTACATTTACAATTAAAATAAAATTCAATACACATTTCTGGATTCACAAACACTACACAATGGGAAACATCTCTCATTTACCTTTATTATTGCATTTCAGTTATTCAACTCATATGCTTGCAGCAACTGCATATCTACATAGGCTTAACACATAATCACTCATGGATGCACATACATTACGTTTAACATTCACTCATACATGTGCATTCAAATGATGGGGGAAAAACACATTACATTCTCTCTAGGAATCACAAAACACAACATATGGATTTTACTGTACTTTTAACATCATGATTCCATCAACAGAAACCATTAGGAATTACGTACAACACGAACATCATTACACCAGATTACAGATGTCACTTTATGGGAAGGAACAACAATGCCAGACCGCTATATAGAAGTCAGCATATGTGGGACCCAATCACAATATATACGTACTACATGTACATAACACGCATCACCCATCACGCAACCACAAAACACACATTTAGATTTTATTCAGCACACAATAACAATGTAGCACAATACAACAACACAATGAGGATTTCACAACTACATAGGCAGGTTAATAATATCATGACGTCATTACAAGATTCAACCATACACATCACAGATTCACCACTGTACCGCCCCTTTAGGAACTTTAACACTCAATACTACAATACAACATATACGTAAACCGCACTTTTGAACAGCATTATTATGGAGATTTCAATGGGACAATTAAGAAATATTGTCAGATCGCAAATCAATTATATATACAATACTACAGATGGCAGCCGGAAGTTATTCAGTATTCGTGCAATTTTTATGGGACGCATACAATATTGTCAGATATAAAATCACTTATATATACAATACTACAGATGACATCCGGAAGTTATTCAGTATTAGTGCCATTTGAAAGGGACGCATACAATATTTACATCTCGGCAATCACTTATATATACAATACTACAGATGACAGCCGGAAGTTATTCAGTATTAGTGCCATTTGAATGGGACGCATACAATATTGACAGCTCGGCAATCACTTATATATACAATACTACAGATGGCAGACGGGAAGTTCGGAATTATTATTGCGATTTTAAAGGGACGCATACAATATTGACAGCTCAGCAATCACTTATATATACAATACTACAGATGACAGCCGGAAGTTATTCAGTATTAGTGCCATTTTAATGGGACGCAAACAATATTTACAGCTCGGCAATCACTTATATACACAATACTACAGATGACAGCCGGAAGTTATTCAGTATTAGTGCGATTTGAAAGGGACGCATACAATATTGACAGCTCGGCAATCACTTATATATTCAATACTACAGATGGCAGACGGGAAGTTCGGAATTATTATTGCGATTTGAAAGGGACGCATACAATATTGACAGCTCGGCAATCACTTATATATTCAATACTACAGATGGCAGACGGGAAGTTCGGAATTATTATTGCGATTTGAAAGGGACGCATACAATATTGACAGCTCGGCAATCACTTATATATACAATACTACAGATGGCAGCCGGAAGTTATTCAGTATTAGTGCCATTTTAATGTTACGCATACAATATTGACAGCTCGGCAATCACTTATATATACAATACTACAGATGGCAGCCGGAAGTTATTCAGCATTAGTGCAATTTTAAAGGGACGCATACAATATTGACAGATCGACAATCACTTATATACAATACTACAGATGGCAGATGTTACTTTATCGTTTACAAACAATATTGCATCAACATTGATCGATCACATTCGATGCACATTATACACAACTATGCACTTTCATTCATGTTAGCCTGGACGTGTGCTTGTTACTATAAGATCGCGTTTAAGAAATATTGATTACGCATATGATCAAACATTACAAACATGCACTGTATGTGTGATATTGGACACTTTCACATTGAGAATCATTGTTTGAAACTAACATTTCAGCAAACAACAAATAAACGCCCACTGTGAAAGCATTCGCGCCGCTCACATACAAACAAGTGAATACAATTAGCAATCATTACAAACTCACTACCATTGGACTAATTGTACTATAAATCCCCCAAACAACATGGCCAATGCATCACTTGTGATCCACATCAGATCAAGTGCATACCTTGTTACGCTGTTTTGAAAGATGGATGACGATGACATGGTAGACGCTGCTGGTGGTGCTATTGGCGAACTAGCTGTTGGTCGAATCAGGCAGCCTCGGCGGCTCAGACTGAGACGAAGGGGTCGTCTGGTTCGAGGTCCTCGTGTCTACAGGGTGAGACCCACCTTGGAAAACATGAGTGACTTTGAGGTTTTTGATAAGTATCGGCTCGATCGCGAACAGCTCATTGGCCTTTACGAGCTTCTTAAACCTCATTTGGAGCCACGTATACAAATAAGGACTGCTGTTCCCCCCATGAGTAAGATGCTAAGCTGTCTATACGTCCTGGCCTCAGGGAGTTTTCAATCCGGAGAACTGTACATGCATGGCCTGGCTCAAGGTACATTCTCTGGGGTGTTTGATAACTTTCTGAACGCCATGGTACGTATCAGTAAGCAATACATAGGATTCCCACAGAATGATGGTGATTGGAGGCGCCTGAAGCGGGAATTCTTTGATATTGCTCAATTGCCCAATGTCTTGGGAGCCATTGATTGTACCCACATTGCGCTGCGTGCTCCAATTGATGACTTGCCCTTCAGAAATCGCAAACATTTTCATAGCCTCAACGTGCAGTATGTTTGTGACGCACGGATGAGGATTATGCATGTGTATGCGAATTTTGGAGGGGCTTGTCATGATGCCCGCATCCTCTCTCTGTCGTCCCTGTGGAGACAGTTTAAGGAAAGACAAATGCCCCCTGGTTATCTCGTTGGTGAGTATTTGTGCTCAACATGGTTAATTATTTTGACAATTGCCCCTGTATTTTTTAACTGTTAGCGTCATGTTCAGCTATAGGATTAAATTTAACCATTTGTTATTTACCGACGCTAATGTCTAGTTTTATTGAAAAGCAGATATGTAGCATGTCTTACCTTAAGTGTTCAGATAGAGAATGCAATGTAACCATGTAGTTAGCATTTTACACAAGGTTTGGTTTAGTCAAAATACGCATATGTAGCATGTCTTAGATGAAATGGCAAGATATTATCTCATGCAATTTAACCCTGTCATTGTCTTTTTCCGCTAATGTCTAGTTTTATTGAAATGCAGATATGTAGCATGTCTTACCTTAAGTGTTCAGATAGAGAATGCAATGTAACCATGTAGTTAGCATTTTACACAAGGTTTGGTTTAGTCGAAATACGCATATGTAGCATGTCTTAGATGAAAAGGCAAGATATTATCTCATGCAATTTAACCCTGTCATTGTCTTTTTCCGCTAATGTCTAGTTTTATTGAAATGCAGATATGTAGCATGTCTTACCTTAAGTGTTCAGATAGAGAATGCAATGTAACCATGTAGTTAGCATTTTACACAAGGTTTGGTTTAGGAGAAATACGCATATGTAGCATGTCTTAGATGAAAAGGCAAGATATTATCTCATGCAATTTAACCCTGTCATTGTCTATTTCTGCTAATGTCTATTTTTATTGAAATGCAGATATGTAGCATGTCTTACCTTAAGTGTTCAGATAGAGAATGCAATGTAACCATGTAGTTAGCATTTTACACAAGGTTTGGTTTAGGAGAAATACGCATATGTAGCATGTCTTAGATGAAAAGGCAAGATATTATCTCATGCAATTTAACCCTGTCATTGTCTTTTTCTGCTAATGTCTATTTTTATTGAAATGCAGATATGTAGCATGTCTTACCTTAAGTGTTCAGATAGAGAATGCAATGTAACCATGTAGTTAGCATTTTACACAAGGTTTGGTTTAGGAGAAATACGCATATGTAGCATGTCTTAGATGAAATGGCAAGATACAGATTTATATATAAATTTATTTTTTTTATTTTATCTTTCTGACAACTTTTAATATGGATTATGGTTTTTAAAAAATATATTTATACAACAATATACTAGTTTAAGTATTCTGTTTGAATTATGTTCTGTTCTAAATTTATAGGTGATTCTGGGTACATGAGCCGGCCTTGGCTCATTACCCCCTTGCGTAGCCCAACTGATGTGTCTGAGGAGCGCTACAATAGGGCTCATAAGAGAACCAGGGCGGTGGTTGAAAGGATGTTCGGGCTCCTGAAGATGAGATTCAGGTGCCTGGACCGTTCTGGAGGAGCACTCCAGTACAACCCAAAGAAGGTGGCTAAGATCGTTGTAGCCTGTAGCGTCCTGCATAATATTGCACAGCGGGCTGGGATGCTGCAGGCCGTCCCGGTGGACAGAGACCTCCTCAGAGATGAGGAGGATGATCCTGTTCTAGAGGGGGAATTCCAGGACGAGGGACTTGATGTCAGAGCAGACGTCATCAACCGCCACTTTAGACGGTAAATAATAGAAGTTACACTGGAGTATTTTCAATATATGTGAACTCTAGGGAAATGACAAGTAGAGAATTGTGCAAACATGTTAGTATTGATCAAATGTTAGAATAATCTTTATTTCTCATAATATAGGTGATGCTCTGGGCATTGGGTCCTATAGCGAGTCTTTGCCACCTGGTTTTTAAAGAGGACATCAGATGGTAAGTAGAAATGTATGGACTGTTGCTGGCATGATTTGTACACAAATACATCATATGGCATACATTTTAAAAAATATAACTTTGTTTACACATTACTTAAAATGTACATAATCAGAAAGGGATACTCTAGAATGACTATGGTTCAATGTCACACAGAGGTTTGTTCTGCTCAATATGACTCATCTTCACACTTGATAGAAAATAACACAGGTTCATACACAGGCTTAGTAAGCTAGTGATAGATATTTATTATGAAATGGGGGGTGGGAGAGGGGTACAGAACTGATTCACACACTTGTATGAAATCTTTATATATAATTTCTTACATTAGGGAGATGACTTAATCTAAAGACTGAAAGGGAACAATTTGAAGCCTGACAGTGAAGATTTCCAAGACTGACAGTGGGGAAAAAGCCAAGATTGAAATTGAAGTATACCAATGGGATCATGTCTGGCATTATATTTCAATTCTGCTGACCTTGAAAACCATACAAATACATGTTCACATGGTAAGTGCAAACTATTTGATAGAATAAGGCTGTGGAGACATCCTATTGGAGACACTTAGATGATTTTCTATTTTGTAGATGGTATTTCCCAGTCCTCTATTTAATGAACTGATGAATAATACACCTATTGAAGATCAACTGTTTACCCCTGAATTGACTTTCAAAGACCATGCATTGTCCAGGTTGGTGTACCAATGCATGCTAGTGAAGACTGTAGAATATTAGTAGCTTACATACATTAGTCATATTTAGTTCTTAATTAGATATTTAGGGATCACAATCAGACACTTAGATGATTGTACTTTTTTAGATGGTATTTCCCAGTCCTCTATTTAATGAACTGATGAATAAGACACCTATTGAAGATCAACTGTTTACCCCTGAATTGACTTTCAAAGACCATGCATTGTCCAGGTTGGTGTACCAATGCATGCTAGTGAAGACTGTAGAATATTAGTAGCTTACATACATTAGTCATATTTAGTTCTTAATGAGATATTTAGGGATCACAATCAGAAAAAGGAATACATATTATAGTTGATATAGAGGTATTTGAATGGACATGAAATATTACATTTATGTTCAGCATACATATATTGTTTACATGTGATATACATTATTATGTATAATTTTAATTTTTGATATTTAAATATAATTTTTAATCAACAATATAATGGTGTATGTATTTCATTAATTTAAAATCAATGTAATGATTATCTTTAAAAAATGTTGATCAAAGTTAGAGCATAGACACCATATGATTTTAAATGTATTTTATGAATATTTTACAACGTGTGTATTAACTTTGTTCCATTTTTATTATTTGTCATTTCAGATTGGCATCTGATGACTTCCTGGAATATTTAATTATTTTCAATTAAATATATGTTTATTTTTAACAGATTCTAATATATATCAATATAATCTGTAAATAAATAAAACTTGGACTCCCATGACTGGTAGTTGGCTATTTGACAAGCACATGCATAAGAGAAAATAATGCATTAATAGTAGAAAATAAAAATCTTCAGAGAATATTAAAATATATCTTTTAACATTAATTGGGGAGTCAGATTCTTCAATGCTTTTATATTTAAAAAGTATATATTAAAAATATTTAGGATATGTATTAATATTATGATTGTTTTAACATTTAATAAGGTGAAGTGGTTCAATTACATGAAAGTGACAGTGTTGTTGAATGTAAAAAGAATTGTATAAGATCATGTATCTTCCTTAGGTATCTCAAAACATTATTAGAAAATATTTTACAATTATTACATTTATAAATGGTAGGTCATTTAACTTGATATTTTTAAAAAATTAGTTATTGGATGCCAGGTTAATCTATGTAATTTTCTAGTGGAGTCATTTAACTATACTTAGTAATATTATGTATTTATTACAATCTTACCTCTTGGGTTAGACATCAAATATCTATATAGAATGTAATTTCCCCTTTAGTTTATTTTGTCAATGTTAAATCAAAATACAATATGTTTGGGTCCTTAAAGGGGTCATTCAAAATGTATATTTTGTATACATTGTAACAAATATCATACAAGAATTTAAACATATTTAGAATGTACTATAGAATTACATTCAGTCTTTAAATATACTTGTTAAAATACAAATAAATGCACATATCTTAGTCAATGATATAAGGCATCTATATGCAAACAACAATCAGCATCAAAATAGCCTATGTAGAGATGTATTTAATCCACGAATATATATATAATTACAATATAATGATTGAATAACAAAACATATTAAGTTGGTCAAATATAAGATTATTATACAAAATGCATACATAACATATAGCTTAATGTCCCTCTACGCTGAAGGCTAAAAAAGACCTCATTTAATAAATATATTTCAGTCAGTGTGTAAAACAATCTAGAAGTTAATCTAAATTTGCTTTACTCATATGTTGGACTCATTTAGCAAAAGGAAGGTGCCTAGGTTTATGATATATTAAGCATTATTGTGAAATGTTTATTTAAAGGGACATGAACTCAAAATATACTTGAAGGTAGCCATTTAAAAAAACAATGATTTATACATTCTGAATGAGTATTCTATTTTAATCAACTTTAAAACTTGTCTCATATTATGAATGCTCATTGTGATGTTGCTATCATTACTTTAGAAATAAGGCAGTAAATAGCTAATTTATTTGCTTCAGTACTCTGGACAGAACTTGATTGTTTGGAATAATTGATGCAACAATCGTCAAGGACAACCCAGGTTTTTATTAAACAATTGTCCGTAATATAAAATATCATTATTGATTTGCAAAGAAACATAACAAGATAACTTAACATTTGATAATCGTATTAAATAATAAAGTTGATTAACATTTCATGCTCAATCACCAATGGTAAATTTGTTTGGACAGTGTCCCTTTAAGAGATTTAAAGAGTGTATTTACTTCTCTTCCTATCTTGACATACTTTGCTTGAAAAGCATATCGAGATAGGCTCAGTAGATGAAGATTGGTGGATGCACAGAGATGCCTTATGTGATTGTCTCAACCATGTGCATTTAAATTTCTTCTGTTGAGGATATATAAATACTAAGAGAAAATGATTTACAGTTTAAAGTCTAAACAATCTTCTATCTCTACAGATCATTTGATACAATTGTTTGTTTGTAATGTCTCTTTAAAACTAAAGACGCCATTGCACAATAACATATATGAGCACTTCAGAGAAATACAAGCTCGAGGTTTATTTGCGAATAACAAAGCTGTAGTTTAACATTTATAAACAGATTATCCAAGTTACTGACATTCTAACCGGAATTTTAACATTAATAAATATTGCGTGGGAAACGCATCTTCAAACACCAGATTAGCATATTTAAACATTAGTGTAATGTCACGCAATAGCACACAATCAATGTGCATTATAAATACATTTAATAGAGCAATGTCAATACTTCACAATCAATTTATTTAAAGAACAATAAAGACATACAATATTAAATGTGTATTTGTATTAAAGAAACAGACCGTTATTAAACCGAGAAATGTCTACAACATTAATAATGTGACAAGATTAGATTTTAAAGAGTATTTAATCATTAATATTTCACGGATCCCGGATATTAAATCTGCGTCACACATATCCGCATGACAGGCCCATGAGTTACAAATAAGTCTACATGAAAAATGAAGTTACAGCACCACCAAGCGGTATGTGTAAGGAAGTTACTAAGATATGAAACATTAAGGAACGGCCAATCAGAGTTCATCACACAAACACAACTTGAGTCAGGATGGTCTCACAGACATTATAACAATATTTCAAACTTTTATCCAATCAGATGTACAGATAAATTGTCCCATGGTGCATCTCATGTTTACTTCACCATATAAAAGTCCATTACACGTTGCCATCTTTGTCAGTTCTCTAATGCCTGCAGGCAGTTTATATTATTATAATATATTTATTGGACAACCCAGCAGGCATGTCAGTTCCCAGGTTCACCAAGGAGGAGAGCGCTGCACTGGTCCACGCCGTCAAGGACTTTTATCCCCAGCTGTTTGGGAACAAGAGGAGCTCGACAGATGCGCCTGTTAAGAAGGCCCTCTGGGAGTCTATCACCAATGCGGTTAGATTGGTGTGTGACGTCCAGAGGACCCAGGATCAGATCATGAGGAGATTCGGAGATATGAGGTTGCGTTTATCGAAAAAAGTCAACCTCATAAGGGACTGGGTACAAGCCCGTAAAAGAGGGGGCCAAAGAAAGGCCCCGCGGAAACTGTACCTACTCCCTTATGAGGTGACTTTATGCGAGCTCCTCAATCTCCGGGTCCCCAAAAGATTTAGATCCTCGCCATCCTCGGCCTCCTCTTCTTCCCTCCCAGCTGCGGGATCTGAAAGTCCTGACGCGGGGGACAGGGCAGATGCTTCTCCGTCCGGTGGCCTGGGAGGAGCCGATAGAGAATCTGAACCAGGTAATTATCCAACTTCATATAATATTTATAATTTTAAAAATCAAAAATGTGTATTTAGTCAGATACTAAACCTATACAGATCTCACAACATACACTACATATGATGTTTAGATATCTGATTTTAGATTATTGACACATGAAATAGGAATGATGTTTCTTGCGCTCTACAGAATATGCGTCACAGAGCGGAAATGTAATTTCGCATCCACGTTAACATGGGTTTGCGGAAAGTGGCATTGCTTTATACATGTTGTTCAAATGACGGATGCGTAATTCCGCTTGGAATCATTGCGCAATGATCGCGAAAATGGCATTTCTCATCCACGTTAACATGGGTTTGCGGAAAGTGGCATTGCTTTATACATGTTGTTCAAATGACGGATGCGTAATTCCGCTTGGAATCATTGCGCAATGATCGCGAAAATGGCATTTCTCATCCACGTTAACATGGGTTTGCGGAAAGTGGCATTGCTTTATACATGTTGTTCAAATGACGGATGCGTAATTCCGCTTGGAATCATTGCGCAATGATCGCGAAAATGGCATTTCTCATCCACGTTAACATGGGTTTGCGGAAAGTGGCATTGCTTTATACATGTTGTTCAAATGACGGATGCGTAATTCCGCTTGGAATCATTGCGCAATGATCGCGAAAATGGCATTTCTCATCCACGTTAACATGGGTTTGCGGAAAGTGGCATTGCTTTATACATGTTGTTAAAAATTAAATGGAAATTCTTAGATTAGTGAAGAATACAGTATTCTTATTTTAAATATTATATCTAATAAAAAACGAATAATACTAATAAATTATAACATATGGCCATCAATTGATGATTATGTAATAACAAGCAGATATTCTTAAAGATACAGTAAACAACACAACTGATTGAAAATAAGAGTCCAGGATATATTTATCATTAATTTAATTGCGGAAACTATTAACTCATGGGACTACCAAAGGATTAATATTTTTCTATTGATTTGATATTAATGTAAATATTTTAAACATGGCATGATTAGTATTAATGATATGCAATCCTCATTTAATATATTACAGATATGGATGTGGCTGCTGGATCCTCAAGCCAGGGCTTGTCACAGTATGGTATGTCTCATTTTAATTGACATTTGTCTTAGAAACATGGAATGAACATTACATACTAAATACACATTGTTCAATATTTATATGTAATGTCTATTTAATAGATGAAAATTATATAATTATTCGGATATCCTTAAATAACATATTTGATTTTAATTGCATGCTCAATACCATTCATTACATCAACATATGGAGTAGATAATTCATTAACAAACAACAACATTGTGGAATCTATTTAATTTTAGATTAAAGGGATACTGAGCTACAATTATTAATATTGTCTTTCACATACAGTATGCAATATTAATAAACATAAAATATAATACTATCATCATATGTGACATATTCTATTGCTAAATGTAGTTTAAAATAAAGAAAGTACGTTTATGTGCATCTAAATATTTGTTGACCAACCTGGGTTTATATTGATGATTGGTGGATACCTTCAACAAACAATATTTATTGAATCCAATATTCCTTATCTGCCTTTAAGATTAATATCGAACAACATTCTAATTATAATAGGAGTCAATGTTAAATCATTTTTTACATTTTGAACATAGAAATCAATTATTTAAATTAATCATGTCAGTGTCCCTTTAAGACAAAATAGATTCATTCATCTTTACATTATTTTTATTAAAAACTATTGATATATAAATCTAATTATCTGTTGGAGTTACTTTATAGATATCTGCATACTCTAACAGCACCATGATTACATATTTGTAATAATCAAGTTTGTTATGTATTGTGATAAATATGTGTTGTGTCCTAAACAAGATTACTGTACATTGAAAAAATGGGTCGATGTGACACATGTTTGTTTAGATTTGTCAACAGATGCTCCTCAATATGTGGTTTGTGTGTATTCTTGTAACTTCTTAAGGACATATGACGGAATTATTCCGTCATAAAACAATTGAGCTAAGTGAAAGCTGTGTCCTTAAAGGGTTAAGAACATTGATCATTGGGTATATTTAGATATGCAATAGCAGCATCTGAGATGAATTTGATGTCTAATGTAGTCTGACATTAAACATATGTTCAATACAGATATGTTTACAGAATCCCCTTGATTCAATCAAGCATTTTCTGGTGTAATGACTGCTCTATTCTTCACATTTTAAAGTTGATTAATGTTAAAATTCTAGACAGATGTGATTTAGTGATATCCAAAATGTGTTTAATAATATATATCTATATCATTCATAGAGAGAGTTGGTGTGGGAAGCCCACAGGAATCCAGCAGTGACATAGAGCCGCCTTTGCGGTCTCCTGGTAAGTCCATTGACTCATTTATATGTAATTGAAGGTGTATTGCTAATCAATATTATGATCATGATTCCGATGAAGCATAACATTATAAAAAATCATAGAATTTATCTTCTGTTTATATATGTATTTTTTATATTGAGCGATTAATAATTTCTACTTTATTAGTCTACACATTTGTTATTCATAAGATGTCTAACATATGTTTTTTTCAATTTGTTTTTTTGACAACAGTCATCAAGTGATACACACATGAGAAATCTTAAATGTTCTATGTACTATGCTTTTATGAATTTAACATTAAGACAAACAATACATTAATATTCTGATTTATTGACAATAACAAATCTATTGTCATTTGTATGCTCCATCAAAATGATGTAAATCATAACTTTGTGTGTGTATATCTTTAATGCAACATTGATGTGCGTATTTGAGCAACAGTAACATATGTTATAATATCTGATCTTAAGGTGTACACAACATGTTATGTTTTACAGAGATTGATGTCACATGTGGGATGGAGGAGGAAGAGGCTGCCTTGGAGTCTGATGGTATGTGAAATATATCTATCATGTTTCCAACATGTTTCTTAGTTTGAAATCATTTTATTGAAGACATTCAAAGTCTACAGCTTTTTCCCTTTAAAAAGGAATATTATTTGTCTGTTCAAATACACTACTGCCCCCTTTCTATATCAGGCAGCATGAAAATCTGCTTGTATATATTTTTTTAAGAATATATAATTCATGCCATCATTATGTCACATGCATATTCCATGCCAAAACACAATAATAAGTTTCACATTGTACAGACAGTCATTGAGATTCATCTGAGTGCCTATATAGATACCATATCCTCATTTCAGAATAGTTTACAGATTCAAACACACTTCGAAGTATATTGAAAACATAATCAATTTGAAATGCGTTGATTTGATGTCAGGATGTATGAGATGTTAATATATTTCTTTTACATTTTCAGATGGATCCACCACTTCTGGTCATCTGGATTCCGCCCCTGCCCAGTCACAGACCCCTCCCCGTGCACACACCCCTGACCATGGCCACACCTCTGCACACACCCAGAGCCCTTCCCATCACCAAACTCATGACCATGCCCCGACCACTGCCAGCCCTTCCCATATTTCATATCCTGTCCCTCCCAAAAAACGCCCATACACCCCCCTTCGCCGCTCTCCCCGTATTCTGGCCCGTACAGCTGTCCAGACCCAAACTCCCCACTCCCCAGCTGTACGGCCTACCCTGGAGCAGCAGCTCACCACTCCCCAAGCCATTCCCATCCCTCCCCAAGCCAATCCCATCCCTCCCCCCTGTTTAAACCTTCATTGTCCTGGGTGTCAGATTGTCCTTCCCAGGCACAGCTGTAAGTATCATTCTAAATACACTTTATAAGATACTTAAAGGTACAGTGAAGTTAAATTGGTTAAATTGTGATTCAAATCCAGCATGCAATGTTAAGCCAATGTATAATAGAATACTCTTATGAATTATTCGTCATTCTCTTGATATATTTATGGAAAACAACTTATTCCTATAATTAGTTTAAACAATAAAATAAATGTGGCCATCATTTCTTTATTGTTGGATGAATGTATCCATCAACCAGCATGCACAAACAAAGTTCATCAACAAATATTGGCTTCCATAAAAACCAACATTCTTGCATTCAAAATATAGCTTGACAATTAAAACATATAATGAATATGTGTAATTTCTAAAGATGTGTCATGTCATGCTCTATCTGAATCAGTCCATTAAATATTTAGGTTCAGTGTCCCTTTAATTGGATATCACTACATATACCAAACACCACTACTTGGATCCAAAATTTTATGTCCAAATGTGGATACATTATCTCTTGTCTAACCCAGTGGGAATGTAATTTCTTCTGGTTGCTATGTTTACACAGCTTGTCCTCAATGCCAAAATGTTTAAGGATAGGTGTGCCTACCACAGTCTAAATTGAATTTTTAAATTGCTGATGTAAGTACAATGTAAATCCTTTAACAAGATTTGATACACTCAAGCTGTATAAGTGGATCATCTAAAACCAATTAAAGGGGACAACATGTTTGAGTAACATGAGCCTTTAATGATTTCTGTCTGTCTGAATAACCTAATTCATGTGTAAAGAATATATGAAAAATAATTTATGTAAATAATTATTTGTCTTTATGATGACAATGTATGTATTAAAATCTTTTATTCTGTTGTGTAATTATCCTTAATATTTTATTTTATTTTAGGCTGTGACTCAGCATGGCTCATGCTAGAAGGGATAGCAAGAGTAGAGCAGGCCGTGTTGAGGAACGCAGATGTCCTGAGAGGGATGAACGACACCATGCAGGCCCAGCTCCGGGTTCAGGACTTGACTCTGCGTGAAATTATGCAATTACGTTCAAGGCCTGAATCTGGAGCTGGACATGCACAGGACAATGAAGAGGATGACCAGTAAGTGGAGGATATGGATATGCTCCATGGTGGCAGATAATAATCCTCCGTCCACATGTTGAATTAGTATTTATATTGTTGCCATTTGGCCTTTTTATCAGTTTATTGTTGTGCCTGTTGCACTCTTTTACCTTGTCATGTGTCTCCAATGAGGCTATGCTGGCCCTTGGCAACTCTCTTCATGGACTGTGATGCACTGTGTTACCTTGCCATGTGTCTCCAATGGGGCTATGCTGGCCCTTGGCAACTCTCTTCATGGACTGTGATGCACTGTGTTACCTTGCCATGTGTCTCCAATGGGGCTATGCTGGCCCTTGGCAACTCTCTTCATGGACTGTGATGCACTGTGTTACCTTGCCATGTGTCTCCAATGGGGCTATGCTGGCCCTTGGCAACTCTCTTCATGGACTGTGATGCACTGTGTTACCTTGCCATGTGTCTCCAATGGGGCTATGCTGGCCCTTGGCAACTCTCTTCATGGACTGTGATGCACTGTGTTACCTTGCCATGTGTCTCCAATGGGGCTATGCTGGCCCTTGGCAACTCTCTTCATGGACTGTGATGCACTGTGTTACCTTGCCATGTGTCTCCAATGGGGCTATGCTGGCCCTTGGCAACTCTCTTCATGGACTGTGATGCACTGTGTTACCTTGCCATGTGTCTCCAATGGGGCTATGCTGGCCCTTGGCAACTCTCTTCATGGACTGTGATGCACTGTGTTACCTTGTCATGTGTCTCCAATGGGGCTATGCTGGCCCTTGGCAACTCTCTTCATGGACTGTGATGCACTGTGTTACCTTGCCATGTGTCTCCAATGGGGCTATGCTGGCCCTTGGCAACTCTCTTCATGGACTGTGATGCACTGTGTTACCTTGTCATGTGTCTCCAATGGGGCTATGCTGGCCCTTGGCAACTCTCTTCATGGACTGTGATGCACTGTGTTACCTTGCCATGTGTCTCCAATGGGGCTATGCTGGCCCTTGGCAACTCTCTTCATGGACTGTGATGCACTGTGTTACCTTGTCATATGGCTCATATATTCCTTATTTTTACAAGATTATTTATAAACGTTGTGTATGTTTTCTTACATACTAATAAAATACATTTTATTTCACAAATCTTTGTCCTCATTCTTCCTGTTATTTTTTGAAAGCTCTAGTTTATGTTGTTTATCCTTAAAGGGACCTAACAAATATATTTGTTATAATGAAATCATATATGTAAGACAATAGTAAATGACTTTAAGATTAACATCTCCAATGTAATCTTATTATTTGTGTTTATATTATTTTCTCTTAGCTCTATCATTGCCTGATTATGATTAGCAGAGTAATTTCTTTATATATGTATATATATTTTTGTATTTGTGTATATATGTATATTTAAATGTTCAGATCCATGTGTGTATTTATAAACTCTGCATGAATTGATGCACCTTTACCAAATGATCTGAGTATTGATACAATGATATAATCCCTGTAAAGTGTTCATTTTATTTAAATAGTATTGACTATGTGTATGCTCTTTTTAAAAACAAAATAATGTCCCTTTAAGTGATGTTGATCACTATTGTAAATTAATGTATTTCCATTTGTAAAGCGTTTTTGTCCTTTTTACAAGAACAAGGACATATAGTTTTATTAATAAACAATCTTATTGTAATGTTGACAGCACCTGTATTTCATTTTCAAATCTATATTATTGTCAAAGTGTAACCAAATCAATCTCTGTGTGTAATGCAAATAATGTAGATGATGAATATTAGTTAACTAATATGTTAACAAAATACATCTCCTCCCATATATGGCTATAGGTAGGCTGACAATAATTAAACTTGAATAAATGACACGTTTAATCAATACATGTATAACTATTGTTATTCAACAACAATCCAAACATATCTTAAAACATCAATGGCATATGTATTTCTCATGTGTATCTTTTAAATGTTAAAGATATACACCATAGCTATAGTTCAAGGGACAGTCAAGTCCGAAAAGATGATTCATGATTTGGTGACATTCCTAGATAGCAATCTACACACATACTAGTTCCTAAAATATAAATACGTTTCTTAGTGATATGCCAAGATGTCACTGAGTCCTTGTATTGTCTGCGTTTTTTCAGCGATCTCGGATGCGCCATGTTGCTTAAGACGTCACCTGCCAGGCTGTCCAATGATTCCTTGTATTGACTGACGTTCTTACGTGATCAGGAATATGCCTTTTATTGGATTGCGTTTTGACGCGATCAAGGATGCGCCTTTTTTTTTTTGTGCGTTCTTACGTGATCAATAATGTGCCTTTCATTGGATGGCGTTCTTACGTGATCAAGGAAGCGCCATGTTAAGACGGAACATGTAAAGGTAAAAAAACGTGTGATTGGATTGCGTAGTCCCGCAATATTTGTGCACGTTAAAAACGTTTGTGACTGCATGCAATTTTAAAAAGCTTGCGAATATGTATTATTTGCATCATGTTACATTGTTGACCCGTAGCTGATAAAGACCAACACATTCTCTTTTGCTGGATGTCTGGTTGAATCAACGAACGAAAGCAAAATGTTTTCATGCATAGGATATTTATAGGCAAGTGCAAATCTCTCCAGTCCATGTTTAATATGTTTGTCAACAATGTTCCTTTTTCTGAAAAATTACTGTTGTGTTTAATGTTGAACATATCTAATTAATAAATATGCGCTATTGTGTTTGAATAAAGTAATCAATATGCATTTATCATATGCTAAATATATGATGCCGACTTCTTCTAAATGTAATTTCGTTGTATATTTTATGAAAGGTTCATTAGACACTCACATTATAAATAAAAATATTTGATTTTGTCTCTAGTTAGATAGTCCATTGTTTAACCAATCGGTTTATTTTGTCTTGTGTTGTAAGAAAATGTAAGTAATTTTCTTACTCCTCGCAAAGCCAATGAGTTTCATGTGAGTACCATCTCCAGCTTTGTCCAGTTTGTGTAAAGGGTCTTTTCATATGTTAATGATGGGGTATTGTGTTGTTTTACGGTTGTAATGGTGGTTCATCTATATTTTCAATATAGCTAACCCTATTTTATTTGCAAGTGTTTGAAGCTTTTTAATATTGATATCAGTATATGTTAATCTTGTTGTTTGTAGTAGTGTCTATTACATACAGTTATGTAAAAAAATATAGGATACTGTCCCTTGAATGCAAATGTTGTTTTTTGTATCATGTATGAGATCCACATAGTTTAATCTTCAAATATATTTTTGTTAGCATATTTCCCCCCCCCCACTCCTAAAAGGACTTTAAACCATATTCATTGTTAAAATAAAAATATTTACAATAAAATATTAACACAATAATGTCTCTTAAAGAAAATAGACTTTATTTAACACGTCAATATAAATGTGATTTTAATTTTTTTTTTTTGACAAAGTACATGTAGATATACCAACAAGCTTAAAATATGTGTTAGCATATGTAATGTTGTTAAAGGGACAGTTTAGAAAAAAAATTTTTTTTAAATTATTCGAAAAGTCAATTCTGTAATATCAAGGATATCAAATGTTTCTCAACAATTGAACATTTGTCTGGGTTTATTTAAATTTGCTATCTAAACCTATGAGGTTGGTGTGCTCATTTCTTAAATCTTGAAGAGTGCTTGTAATCATTATACAATTTGAGCACTAGAGGGCATTTGGATAGCATTTGTATATGTAAAACCTTGTGCTCATACAGCATATTATTGACCATGTATTGATCATTGATATCTAAAATGTTGTTATGTCAGAACAACAAATAAGTGGTCATTTTTCATAGTCATAGATACAAGGGTAAGCACATAAGTCACACATGTATTTCTCCATGTTTTGTTGTTTCAAACTTTATAATGCGTAATACAGTGTTTTCTTTGTAATCAATAATTTTCTGACTGTCCCTTTAAGCTGTGTTATTGGCATTCAAACAGTAATATGCCATCATGGATAATTGTTATGGTAATTTAGTTAGCGATTCGGGAAACAGTTTGGACATCACATCACAGAAACCAATCAATATCATGAACAAGGATAGGTATGTGATGATGTGGTTTTCACACACTTATAACCCACACTCTGCAAAGAATCTTCCTCCATGGACCCGGTCCCATAGAAGTCGATTATATACAGAGTGTGGTCCACAAGTGTATGAAAACCACATCATCACATACCTATCCATTACACAAAAAAAATATTTGAAGATGGAAAAAAATACTTACTTCCTCTTCCTTCCCCTCTTCCCACGGGGCTGAGGCTCTGGGAGAGGCAACTGCCGACTCCGAAGAGTCCTCCTTGGAGCTGTTGTGGGAGGAGTGGAAGGAAGAGTACTGGGACGACCAAGGTGAGGAGTAGATGGCTGAGGAGGAGGAGAAGATGGATGAGGAGGAGAAGATGGCTGAGGAGGAGGAGGAGTAGATGGCTGAGGAGGAGGAGGAGTAGATGGCTGAGGAGGAGGATGAGATGGGCCGGCAGGAGGAGATGGACCAGCAGCAAGAGGCCCAGCAACAAGAGGCCCAGCAACAGGAGGTAGACCAGCATGCGCCTCCCGGAAAAATGTGAACATTTCCTGATGAAGATTAAACATTCTTGTTTGTCCTTCTTGTATTCTATTCAGTATATTGATTATTTCATTTTGGCTTTGAATTATTTGATTCTGCCCATCAAGTATTCTGCGTCGTCCTTCTATGTTTTCTATCCGGGAGGTACGCATCTGGTCTATGTACTCCAGTAGAACCCGCACCTCCGCTATTTCTTCTTGTTGTGCCTGTTGAACCCGTGCACGGCGGGGTGCCCGTGCACGGCGGAGTGCGGGTCTTTGAGGGACCTCGGGTTCCGCGGGTTCCGCGGGTTCAGCGGGATCCTCCTGTGCTTCCGGGGCCTCTTCATCATCTCCCGTGCGCTGTTCGTCACGGGGGGCCTCTTCCCTCCGAAGTGGGAATTCCTCACCACCACTCTCATCCCGGGGAGATGCAGGAGGCTGTGCTGCCTCGTCCCCAGACTCTGTATATAAATAAAAAAATAAAAAATATATATATATATATTAGCATATTTGCAAATCAAGGTTTAAATGACTTAGCTTACGATACAATTACAAATGCAGAATCATTAATCCACTTTGAAATCTAACAAACAATCAATACGATTTCCGCTTTTTCTAAACCGTGTTTGTGATATCTGGTCAATGTGAATGTTTTTGCGTTTGTTTTCAGTCTATTTAAATGCACACCTAACCTATAGCCTAGATACTGATGTAACCGCAAAGTAATAGAATGCGTGTAAACAGCGTAATAGCATTAATCTGATCCTTAACACATGAAACCCAATGTTTTATCTTTCATGATTTAGAAGCATACATTTAGTATCAACTTTCGAATGTACTTTTCTTATCTAATTAGCTTCATTCTCTGGATATTCTTTGCTGAAAAGCATATCTAAATATGCTTATAAGATGCTGATTGTTAGCTGAATATAGCTGCCTCCTGTGATTGTTTCACCGTGTGCATGGCTATTTCTTCATTAAAATATATCTCAAGAATGAATCAAATTAGGTAATATAAGTACATTTGAATGTTTTGTCAAATTGTATTCGCTACCTCAATCATGAAAGTAAATGTTTGCGTATAGTGTCCATTGAAATACATTCGTATGTGAAATTATTGTTCAATGAGCTTACTGTCAGATGAGAGTGGCAGGTTCCCGGTATCGATTCCTCCGATACCGACTACTTCCACCTCGGAGATGCTGGGCCGCAACATTTCCTCCCATCTGCAGTACTCCATTTCAAGGGCAGGGCCGCCACCGGTCCCTGCGGCATGTCGGGCCTCCAGGCTTAACTTTTTTTTAAGTTCAAGTTTACAGTCCCGGTACCGATGTTTGATAGAATCCATATCCCGGTTCCGGCCACCCACTGCATTGACTGCATTCCTAATCTCGTTCCAGAGCCTCCTCCTGTCAGTCGGGGTAGTCTTCTGGTGCTGCAGCATCCTATGCCTGGCCATATAGGCCTCTACGAGGGCCTCCTTCTCCTCCATCGTAAACCTCGCCTCCCTAGTCGCCTTGGCCTTCCCCTGTGACGATGCCCTCTGTTTCCCGGACTGTGAAGCCCTACTCTGACCGCCACTGGGCCCAGCCACTTGGTCATCTTGAACCAAGTGGCTGGGTCCACCCACCGCTTCCACCCCCGCTTCCTGCCCCCCTTCCTGCCCTGTTCCTCTCCCCCTCCCTCTACTCCCCCCTCTACCTGTCCCCTGCCTGGCCTCCATCTCCTCCCTAAACTAAACCCCAAATAATCAAACAAAAAGTGAGTGTGATGAAATGAAAGGGGGTCAAAATAAAGAACTAAAAAGACAAAAAAGGTGCTTAAAGTGTGAGGGATGTAAACAAAACAAAGAGGGTAAGGAGTATTTAAATAAACGAAAAGAATAAGACTAAAAGGAGGATATGTAAACTAAATGTAACTAGGGGATGGGTATGGGATGGGTATGGGGTATGGGATAAGAGTAAATGGGATGAAAGGGAATGGGACTACAAGGAATGGGGTATGGAGTGTAGTATGAGGGGGTAGGGGGTATGGAGTGTATGTAGTGTTATTGATAAGTGTATGTATGTATTGAATGTGTTTGCGTGTAAATGTGTTAAGTGTACAGATAAATCACTCGCTCGCTAACTCACACTACTTCTAATTCTCAATAACAAACACTCCCACTAACGCTCACTAACTACCACTAACTGACGCTCCCACTAACAACTATCACTAATAACTCCCACTAACTCACTCACGCTCCCACTAACAGACTCTCTCCCACTCCCACTAACTCCCACTAACTCACTCACTCTCTCACGCTAACACTACCAACTGACTCTCTCACGCTAACACTACCAACTGACTCTCTCACGCTAACACTAACTCACTCTCAAAAATTCTCAAACTCTCTATTCTTAAACCTCCAATCTCCAAAGACCCACCAGCAACACAGTCAAAGAAGCCATGCTTGTGTGGTGCTTATATACCCTGTGTAAATGTTTAATGATGTCCCAATTTCCATTGTAATTAGTGTTCAGGTGTGCTTTATTAGCAATTAATATTATTGCAATGTGTATTAGGTGTGTGAATTTGCGCATGCTCATTTAGAGTTGGTATTTGTGGAATGTGTAGAATGCGATGATGTCATAGTGTTCGTTTTCGCTTTCATTGTCCAAAAGTATTCTTTTTAAATGTGAATTTGCGATGGTGTGTTCTTCGTGAAGTGTTGTATATGTATGTTTTTCATAATATATAATGATATTGAATGCGATTTTGTTTCTAGTGTATGTATATATTTTTTAATCCTTGTTGTTATTGTGCGATTTTCCGCATCTTAAAGTATATGCGTATTCCCCGTATAAATAGTATTAAAACTTCCCCCGCTTGTGAATGTGTAATGCTTGTGTGCTTTGTTGATTGATTGTTGTTGTGACATTTGCGGCGTGTTATTGTTGTGCATGATGTGGTATGCGTCATATGACCGAGCTGTGCGTATTCTCGCGAGATCGAGTGTTAGGTGAAAAAAGGCAATTTATTTGCTTTCCCATTGATCTCTATGGGAGACTGTCTAACGCGGGCAGGATTACGCGTGTGACATACACGCGTTAGGAGCATCGTTAGATGGTCTTATATTAACTCTAAATACCGGAGTCAAACAATGACGTGCGTTAGACATAAACACACGTGGCGTTAACAGCCCATCTACCGCCGAACTCTAAATCTAGCCGTCAATATGGTAGCGTGAAATAAAAGAGCGTTTGGGGATGATATTTGTAAATAAATATTTTATATTAACTGGCAAAATGAAGTTGTTTGCTTCCACTGCACTTTAACTATTAGAGGATTAGTAAGGTCTGCATGGAAAAATAAGACACACAACAGTTCTCAATGCATAAACTAGATATCTGGGATATCAACCTCATTAACTAAATAAACTGTTTCTCCCTGTCACGGCCGCTGGCAGGGAGATATCCTTTGGGTAAAAACAGAAGAAAAATAACCTCTAGCTTAAAGTAAGAATTACCTAGATTAAACTTTACAATACCTAGACATTATCATAATGAAGAGTCCTAGTGTATAGATAAACAAAGTGCATTAAAACTAAAGAGTGCATTATGGAAGCTTCTATCATTGGAACTTGACTTATTTGTTTTATACCCCTCTGTGTAGCATTTTATGCAGAGTTAAATATTATTAGTAAATGACAGTAATAAATAAGTGAATTACAGTAGTAATTAACAGTAGAGTATAAAAATTCACCTATACCAGTTGAAATATAAGAGCAATAGAAAAGAACAAATCATAAAACAAACTTTCTTAAAATGTCTGTTTAACTCAAAACTGTCAGGTCCCGTTTTTTTCATAAAGTAAGTGATTGAATTAACTTATTCAACATAGTACATTTTGTAGTTTTAGCAGTTTTTTCCCCTACATATAAAACAATCTAAAAAGTATTTTACCTTTTCCACAGTGGATACATTAAAACAGGCA
The DNA here is from genome assembly GCF_027579735.1 of Bombina bombina. Classification (NCBI taxonomy): domain Eukaryota; kingdom Metazoa; phylum Chordata; class Amphibia; order Anura; family Bombinatoridae; genus Bombina; species Bombina bombina. The sequence goes on along the minus strand of NC_069507.1, from coordinate 230,453,863 downwards.
GCACTTACACAGCATTTATTGATGTGGAAACTAATGTTGGGGACCTCACTAAAGTGAAATTTCTTTGGAACAACAATATCATAGACATTCTGTTAACTCAACTGGGGGCGAAAACTATAACCGTGCAAAAAGGGAAGGATGGAAAAACGTATGTATATTCAACAAACATGCTAATAAGAATATATTTCATATTGTTCAATAAAACATGATGGCCCCATTTAAATGTGGGGTGTTAATGATAGTGCATGGTGCTGAATTGTGCTAAAATTAGAGCTCAAATTGATATTGTAAATCCATGGTAAAACTGATTTACCAGAGAAGGTTTGAAGGTTTATATATATATATATATATATATATATAGTGTGTATGTATGTATATATATATATATATATATATATATATATATATATATATATGTGTGTGTGTGTGTGTGTGTGTATATATATATATATATATATATATATATATAAACAATAAAGATATGTAGGGAGAGAGTTATTATATTATATTGTAACTTTAGCAATTTCCAACTATACAGTTAACAATTACAAGAGGACTACTAGGCATACCTTTAAATACCAAAATAGTGCTGCAGACCCTATTATTAGATATAATACAAATTAAATAAAGTTAAGGAAAAGTAAATGACTAGGGATTTCAGCACTCTAAACCTCTGCTCTTCTAGGCCCCAGAGGGAAGCAAGCACCAACCACACAATGATCAAGAGAAACCAGACAGGCTTGTAATCAAATACAGAGACATTTATTCACATCAACATTTCAGCACTAAGTGATGCATCACACTAATATACGATAGCATTATATTCCAAGTTTATATACAACTCGGGTATTTAACCCTTGCTTAAAGTAAAATAGAAACAGGAAATCTTATAGATGATGATTAATTTGTGTCATGTTATTATGGCATTCTGCTATGCACATACATATATAATCATAGCAATTTCACGAGGTAAAAACATCCTCTATAGATTAATGCCATAATAGGTATGACTTAACACAGCATACAACAAATACAGTAGCAACTGCAAAAATAATATACAAAAACTTGCAACAATTTTCGAGGTAAAAACGTCCTCTAACATCTTTGCTGCAATATTATGCCATTGCTTGCAGTCTGTGCACAAACCGAAGCCGTATTAACATTCATACTGTGGTAGATTTAAATCAACTGAGGTAAATGCGTCCTCCTTTAAAATTCACCACTTTTTGGTTTGAAAAAGGCTTGGTTTGTAAACTTGAATCATCATCTTTTAACATGCTTTATGGTAGAAAGATTTTTGTAGCATCAAAACAAAGTGTCCTGATATTTGAGGCAAAGGCCTGTTCAGCACAGCATGTTCCATCCTATTTTTATGCACATAACCCCAGAAATGATATCAGCATTCAAATGATAGTACCTTAGTTGAGCCGTGTCTTCCAGCGTATTACCTGTACATTTAGGTGAGCAACCGCTACGGCTTTAAGAATGCTTATCCAAACAAACTTGTTTCCCGGTCAACACCGGATCAGAGTGTCATCACTCCCTCTTGGTTTTATGCTTCGTTCAGGAAAGGAACCTCCATTCAGCTGCCACAGGTGTGCTCTGTTTCTTTGCATAGCCTAAGCATAGTCGACGTACGTTTCGCCCCACAATGCCTTGCGATTATCCGGGGCCTCGTCAGGACTAATTTGCACAGGTATTTTCACCTCCCTTATCAAGGGTCAAATTTGCATAGAGGGTGTAACTTAATAGTAACAAGCCGATACTTCAAATTGAAATATTCATACCTGCACGTACATAGTTTCATGCATTCAAATTCCAGCACTGATCTGCCCTCTCCCAATTGCAATTTTTCCCACCCACATCGAATGAACAATGGTACTTAAATATTTTATATATCAAAGAAATCTTCTTATTATGTATCCTTAAAAGCGATACAAATTGGCTTCAAACTACATTATATTTCAAGATTACTAAGTTTAAACCTTTTAATTCAGAAAGGGGGCATACTCTATTACTTCATTTAACCCTTTTGGGGACAATGTTTGAAGAACATATATCCACCTCGATTCTTTTCTTAAAAGACAATTGTCTTCATCACTACCTCTACCACTTTGTATTCCCCTATCAATTCCAATAAATTTCAGGGAAGCTGGATTTTGTTGATGATATTTGGCAAAGTGTCTCGCCACACTAGTATCCCTGCCATAAATTATATCATCTCTATGCTCCTGGACTCTTTCTTTGAAAAGTCTCTTAGTTTTTCCTATATAGAAATACGGACAGGAACAGTGTAGCAAATATACCACACCTACAGAATTGCAATTTGAAAAAATGTTTATGTTATATGTTTTGCTATTATTGCTTGAAAAGGTTTTACTTTTCTGCATATAAGGGCAGTACACACAGTGTCCACAAGGATAACTTCCCTTTACTTCTTGTCTTAATCCTAACCAATTCAAAGATGGCGATCTAACAAATTTGCTTTGTACCAGTTTATCTTTCAAACATGGTGCTCTTTTTGCAGTTAGTAATGGGTAATCACCAACTTTAGATTTAATTTTTTCATCTAAAGTAAGAATGTGCCAATGTTTTGATAATATTTCTCTTATCTTTAGCCATTGACAATTATATGTAGTTATAAATCTGGTTAGGTTATTAGTTATTTGGGGTCTGGACTGGTAGAGCAAAGTGTCTCTATTCTTTTTTCTAACTTTATTCAATGATGATTGAATGTTTCTCCTAGAGTACCCACGATTCATAAATCTCTGTTGCATTAAATCTGCATGGTATTCAAATTTAGTATTTGAAGAACAATTTCTTTTAAGACGCAAGAATTGACTATATGGGACACTTCTTTTCAAATGATAAGGGTGACAACTAGATGCCTCTAAGATACTATTTGTGGCTGTACGTTTTCTATAGTTTTCAGTCACTATCGAAGTACCTTCCTTTCTAATCATTATATCTAAAAAGGATAATTCCTTTGAGTCATACACTAATGTTAGCAAGATGTTGTGATTGTTTATGTTTAAGTTATTCACAAACTCTTTCAGAATTTCAATGGGACCTTTCCATAAAATCAAAATATCGTCCACAAAGTGAGATATGTGATTCGAAAATGTGATTATATTTTTCATAGACATCAAAAAGTTCCCATGCCCCAAGATGAAGACATGCATAGGTAGGGGCACATACTGCCCCCATGGCTGTGCCCCTACATTGCCTATACAATGCTTTATCAAATTGGAAAACATTGTTGTCCAAAACAAATCTCAACAAATCTAAAACCAAATGAGTATGTTTATCAAAGGATTGTCCCATTGATTCTAAGAAGTGTTACATGCCTCCATTCCTATATCATGCGGAATGGAGGAATATAACCCTTCTACATCCAGTGACACTAAA